>NC_058510.1:18496889-18781889 GCF_020382885.2 Scatophagus argus | reverse complement strand
AGCAACGCAAACACACGCACTTATATTTGACAAATGCACTACTTCCCTCCTGTTGTAATGAAATAAAAACATTTTGATACTACTACAATATTTATGGTTAGCTTTTTATTCTGGAATTCCCTTTGGATCTATTATTTACTTTCACATAATATCTCTTACAGTCAACGTCTGCCATTACTACGATCACTCTTCTTAGATCAGAGCTGTGTTAAGTTACTTCGCTGCTTCACATTAAAAACATTCAACTAGTGAAACACGAGGGGGCTTTCGTTGTGAAGCTTCCACTTGCCGTTTCACACGCAAGGGTTTCACGAGGAATCCAGGCACCTATGCAACATAAAGGGTTTATTTGCTGGTGGCTGAATTCTTTTAATCTTCTTAATGACTATGACATCAGGTGATTAACAATAAACACATCAGTTGCTATTCTTCAGTAGATCAGTACATGTGTCATTTCCAGTGTGTATAAAAATATTTCAGCTGAGGTTTAGAGTTAAAGTTAAGTTAAGTTAAAGTTAAATCATGCAGGCCTTCAGCTTGTTGTACTCAGGCTTTTTTTTTTCTTTGCCATCTCAGCAGTTATTTACATGTCTGTCAATGGGATAACTAAGGAAATTCGATTTGTAATAATTAAAATTGACATAGGACATCGTGTCATACAGCGATGGTGTCTATAAAATCACTTGCTCACCCTGCTGACAGACTGTGTGTTATAGACCAGCAGCAAACAGTTTGAGTGTATTTATCTGCAATGTGTTGTCGGAGGGCTCAGCAGCAGGTTTCCAATGAAACAAAACAGAGTGATGAATTAGGACGTAGTGGGATAGAATGAACACAGCTGATGGAGGGGTGATGAATGGCCTGCTGATGTTTGAATATCGCACACACAACGAGTCCACACACTCATTCATACACCTAATGTGGCAGCTAAATGCAAGGGATCTTCATTTGGAAAGGCAAGTCTCATATGGCTCTATTTTATAGTAGCATATGTCTGCACACATATATTTGTGTTAATGGTTTAATGGTGTCATGTTTTTTTTTTTACTGTTCCATTTAATTAAAACATGTTTTTTTTATTTTATTTTAATGAATGCACACATGTACTTGTAGTTGACACTAAATATTTCACATGTTGAATTAATCAGCCTATATTAGATACATAGTGATATGCATTACCTCTGGGTTGGGAGATTCACCATTTGTAATCACTTATCAACTACTTTGGAAATCAAATCGTCGCATCAGTCATTTTCAAGCAAAAATTTGCTTCTTCACTTTGGGTCCTTTTACACGATGCTGAGGATTTAAAAAAAAAAATTCAATTTGTTTTCTTGTGATTTTATGGGTCAAACAATTAACTGATAACAAAAAATAACTGGCAGGCCTACTGCATTTGTTTAATTTTTAGAATCTTCCCATGATTCCCTGTTGCATGGCATTACATTAGATTGCTTTGCATATTGTGTTGTCGTGGCCGAGTGGTTAAGGCGATGGACTAGAAATCCATTGGGGTCTCCCCGCGCAGGTTCGAATCCTGCCGACAACGATGGCCTTTAGTGGCAGCTGGTGTAAGTGATGAGGCTGGGCTGTAACAAATGGTTGTGCAGTTCTGTTAATGTTGCTTTTACTCTGTCAGTCATTTGCACTACTTTATACTGATGTTGATATCTTTTATTCTGACTGCTTTTTTATATTTATATAGCGTTGTTTATATTTATTTTGCTAGGTAATTGGGCTTATACCGGGACCGGGGAAACTAATTTCGTTCCATTCATGTTCTACATGTGTGAAATGACAATAAAGCTCCTTGAATCCTTGAATCCTTCTTGAATTACATTTATTACATTTACCAACTGTTGTATGCACTCTCACACATGTGCATTTGTATTCATGCATGCAAGTACAAACAAACAAAACAGGGATCCACTCATAAAAGCAGTGTTCCACAGTGCTATTCGTGCCACTTCTGTTGTCAAAAACTCCACAGGCTGCTTGCATCTGTGCGTTTAAACTTCTCTTCGCTGACTTTAATCTTAAAACTCTTGCCTCCTGCCTTCAGGATGAATGCAAGGAACAAAAGCCCCATCCGCTGATGTTGTTGTACAACCTGCAAACTTCATGGAGGAGAAGGTATATTTAAAACACTAACAGCTTGCTGGTTGTGCAAACTGCAAGTATTCAAGTATTTTGCAAGTGATGCTGGGCACTGGTGATGTCAGTGTCTCTCAACAAGAGTCCACTGTTGTTGTGAAAAAATGCCAGTTGTGGAAGATAACATGCACACATGTAAGCCTTTTGAGGCAAATAAAGTTGTCTTGTCTTGTCTACACTTACACAGGTACAGAACCAGTAAAGTCAAATTCCAGTATTTTTAAACCTTGACCCTGTATATACATATTTTGATGTGTAAATGATTCATATCTGCCAAAAGTTATGTTTTTGGGGGAAAAAAAGGATTTTATGTGTGTGTGTGTGTGCGTATTCCTGTGTTTACAGTCACATTGGGAGGAGCTGCCTTACTTATGGGGACAAATTCAAGGCCTCATAACGTAAATCATTAAATATTTTGTTTATTGAGGGCTGAGGTTAAGGTAAGGGTTATGATTAGGCAAGTAATGTTAATTGTTAAGGTGGTGGCCACATCTCCAGGAAACAAAGTCTATGTAATGTCCCCACAAGCGATGGTAACATGACTGTGTGTGTGTGTGTGTTTGACCAACTTCTTCCCACCAACTCTACAACACACCTGACACTTATCACCTGCAATCAACTCCACCTCTGCCCAGCAGTATTTAAGGACCAACTCATTCATCCCTCAGTTTATTAATAAACTTATCAACTGAGCTTTAACCTTTGAATTAGACTGTTTATGCTTCTTTGGTCCAGTTCTTTGGTAAAACATGACAAATTGAATGTAGTAGTTTTACTCTAAAGCGTAGGCAGGTCTTTGTTTATGACCAGGACCTGGGAAAACTAGAGATTCATAGTGAATGTCTGTGTGATGATTGATTCTGCTGTATGTACAAGAAGGCAAACATTACTAACAGTGCTACAGTCTACATCTCAACAAATTCCATCTGCTGGGAAAGACACATGCAGGTTTTCACTGACAGTGTATAAAAGACACTGGGTGTGTTAATTTTTGAAATCAAAAAAGAGTTTCAGCATGAATTTGAGTGGTCTGTGATGTACATTCAATGGCAATAGTAAACTCCTAGTCAGTCAGTGCTTGGATTAAAAACAATGATATGTTGGTTTGGTACATTTCATAATCTCATAAACATTTCTATGTATGTGCAAGTTGACTCTGATCAGGTGATGGAGACATTGGTTGGTAGTGATGAAGTCATTAACCGTGCAGCAATGCAGTCCAGTTCTGTCCTCTCAGGAAGGAGCTGAAGAGCCGTATGGCCTGTGGGACAAATGACCTCCTTCACCTGTCAATGGAGCAGGACAGAGACATCCTGCATGTGCTCCTCTGCCTATTTAAGATGCTGTGCAGAGGGTGATGGACACTGTTCATTATGGACCTGAGTTTGTTCAGAGTTTTTTCCTCTGCCACAGATGTTAGGGAGTCCAGCTCTGCCCCCACTGCAGATCCTGTTTGTGATGTAATTGCAGTCCCAGCAGCATGTAGGTCTGGACAAACTCCACACAGTCCCCATCGATGGATACCTGATGCTGGTAGGGCCTGGGTCTCTGAAAGACCACCACCATCTCTATGGTTATGGGGGTGTTGATGTGTAGGTGGTCAGACCTGCACCACACCACAGAATCCTTGAACACTTGAGCACAGTTTTGTCACAACATAGAACTGAAAATTGAAACATAAAGAGGATGAGAGGATGAAACATCTTCAACAACCTAAAAGAATGACCCAGGTCCATTGGCAGCCATACATGCCCATGCCATCACACTACCTCCACCATGTTTGACAAATGATATGATATGCTTAGGAATCTTTCCTTAGGATACTTTTCTCTTCCCATAGTTCTGGTACTAGTTAATCTTGGTTTCATCAGTCCAAAGAATCTTATTCCAGAACTGGGCAGGCTGTTTTAGGTGTTTTCTCTTAAAATCATATGTGGTGTTTCTGTTACTGAGTGTTACCAATGGTCTGGACCTTGCTGTGAAGCCTTTGTATTGCATTTCATACATAAAGCCATTTCTTGACTGTAGACTTTGACAAGGATGTGCCTACCTTCGCAAGAGTGTTCTTGACTTGACTAAATATTATGAAAGGGTTTTTCTTCACCAATGACAGAATTCTGTGGTCATCTACTTCATTTATCTTCCATGGTCTTCCAGGTTTATTGGTGCTGCTAAGCTTGCCAGTTAATTCCTTCTTTTTTAACAATGTCCCAAACTGTTGCTTTGGCCACTCCCAATGTTTTTGCTATCTCTCAGATGGGTTTATTTTGTTTTTTCAGACTAATGATGGCCTCATTTACTTGCATTGACACTGACCTCATGTTGAGTGTTCCATTGTACAGCTACCAAATGCAAATATAACACCAACTCTAGACCTTTATCTGATTTGTCATGAACTAACGAGGGAATAGACCACGCCCAGTCATAAAACTGCTTGGCAGCCATTTGTCCCATCATTTATGAGCCACCAAAAATGGCAATGGGTTTATAAAAATGGCTAATTCCTAAATGGTTAATGCCAGTCTTTTGTCAGACCCCTTGAATTAAATCTGAAAGTCTTGTTGTTGGGTCCCTGTGATCTCTGTACAGGAGCTGTGGCCCAGCGGTGGTGGTCCCCTTTCCCCGGTGGTGGTTTTTCTTCACATCCTTATTTCATTGGATTGTAGTGTCACGGGTGTGTAGGTTGCTCCCAAACTGTCACAGTCTATGGGAAAATCCAAAGTTCTATACCATTCCAAATAGCCCAAGCTGTTCTAAAGCATCCTAATTACCCTGATTTATTGAGAACAGCAGTTTTAATCAACTCAACAGGTGAAAAATAGCAGCTCTGCAGTTGGTTTGTGAACAGTCATGACTAAGACAAATGATTGTGGCTGCTCACAAGTCAGGAAAGGGCTATAAGGCCATATCTAAATGTTTTCAAGTATTATTAAAAAATACAAAATGTTCCGCACCGTGGAAAATCTCAGAGGATGTGGTCGGAAGCCAAAAGTGACACCTGTGCTGGCCAGGAGGATAGTGAGAGAAGTGAAAAAAAAATCCAAGGACCACCACCGTCCTTGTGAATCTGGGCTCTGCTGGTGGCAACATCTCAAGGCAGACATTCCAACAGACACTACACACTGCTGGGTTCCACGGACGCAGAACACTTCTCTAGATAAGGTGCACAAAAGCCTTTGCAAATGCTCATCTGGACAAAGAAGAAGACTTTTGGTTTTCTGTTTTATGGTCAGATGAAACTTGAAATTGAATTGTTTGGCCACAATGATGCATTTCATTTGGCGTGAAAAAGGAGAAGCCTTCAACCCTAAGAACACCATCCCAACTGTCAAACACGGTGGCGGGAACCTAATGCTTTGGGGGTGTTTTTCAGCCAATGGACCAGCGAACCTAATCACAGTAAACAGCACCATGAAAAAAGAACAATGCATCAAGATTCTCAACAACAACTTCAAGCAGTCTGCAGAGAAACTTGACCTCGGGCACCAGTGGACATTTCAGCATAACAACGACCCAAAACACAGGGCAAAAGTGGTGAAGAAATGGTTAGTGGACAAAAACATTCAGTTTTTGCAGTGGCCCAGCCAGAGTCCTGACTTGAATCCAATTGAGAATCTGTGGAGGGAGCTAAAGATCAGGGTGATGGCAAGGAGACCCTCCAGCCTGAAAGAGTTGGAGCTCATCGCTAAAGATTAATGGGCAAAAATACCAGTGGAGACATGCAAAAAGCTGGTTATTGGAAGCATTTGCTGTAATAGTCAGTAAAGGCTTTTCTACTGATTATTGAGAAGGGTATGAATTATTTTGGACATGCCACTTTTTGTTCAAATGTAAATAAAAGCTGAGAATTTTTTTTTTCCACAATGATCCCTCTTGTACATCATCTTATTATCTTCTGGGAGATGCCTGTGTCCTTTCCAAACAAGAAAAAAACTTGCTGGTTGAATAAAAGTAACTTGAAGTCAAAATTTGCTAGGGGTATGAATAATTTTGAGGTTGACTGTACATATGCAAACAAAAATTCTCAATGATAAAGTTTAACAAATCCAGGTACAGATGATCCCTCAGTGATGATGATCACTTGTGTGCTGTCCTATGTATATCCACCTCAGATGTTCACCCTGACATTAGGGCACTTGCTCCAGCCCCAGACAGGCTAGATTGCTCTCATTGAACAAGAAAAAAGAACCGAGGTAAAACAAACAAACAATGCTAGGTCTATTTATTGCTTTTTTTTTTGTATAAAGTTAATGTGATGCTGGTCTTTAAAATACTTGAGTTTTTGTGTAGAGTTGTGATGCACATTTTTCAAAACTGTTTTTGTGACTGTTCAATAGATAGTGGTAGAATTTTGTCATTGTCATTGTCATGTTTAATTAAGTGTTTTTTTATAAAGAGATATAATATATATTGGGCAGAACTGAGTTAAGTGTATTGGTCCGGCCCTCTACAACCATCCCAGTTTCTCATGTGGTCCCTTGGTGAAATGAATTGCCCAACCCTGCTCTAGAGGCTTGTGAAAAGGTGAGCACCCCCCTTCTCACGGTCTCCCACGAGGGACGCGGTTTTGATAACGTGGCCTGCGAGGCAGCGTCGGACCGTTAAAATTAAGACTTTTCGGACTTTGTGGCGCATGTATACGCGGATGCGTGTGCGCGCACGCATACACAAACTCGCAAGCACACGGAGAAATGGACTCTGTCGTCAGTTTATATATGTTTTAAATGCTTGGTGACATGTTTGGCGTGGCGTACGCCATGGATGCTTCGGCGCTGTAAATTCAGCCCGCTGCATCGCTCACTCACTACAACCACAACTCACCCATGTCAGTTTTCTCCCCGGTTTAGCATCCAGGCGTGTGGTGAGGTACCCACTACTCGTCCACCTCTTCATTTCAGTTTGTAAAGACTCTGGTTTTTCATACACTCACAGTCACCTGCACTCCTGGTCCGGCTCCACTGCTCCTCTGCGGAAGCACGCGCCGCTGCAGGGGCGGACTTTATTGGGCACAGGGCAAGGGGGCACGGCCCATTGCACTCAGGGGGTTTTTATTTTTCTATGGTATTGGCTATGTGGTGTTTGTGAAAAATTATTGTATGGTGTGTAAATACTTGGTGTGTGGATAAATTGAATAATGCATTATTTATTTATTTTTGTATTTATTTATTATGATTAGTGTATTAAATGGACCATTATGTTTGTTGGTAGTCCCCTCCATAATGGTTTGGACCGTTTGGGCTCAACAAGCAGCCCTATTTAAAGGAGCCTCATTTTGCACTTCTTGTTCCTTGGAGAACTACCATGTGCTACTGTGAGTGTTTGCTATTGCTGTTTTTGATTCCTGCATTTTGTCTGGCTGTAAAAACCTTGTGTTCCGGGAGAATAAAAGGGCTTTTCCTGGCACCTGACGCTTTACTGCCTCCTACTTTCAACCTCTTCCACCTGAATCCGATCTTGCTGAGATCCCGGTATTCGGGGAGACCACTCTGGTCCCTCACAAGGCTATTGTCTGATAATATCCCCTGTAGTTTAGCAGGGAGATGTATGGCGAGATATTTTCTCCAGAAAGCCCAGCAGCATCTCTACTTCCTGCAAAGGCTGAGAAAACCCCCCTCATCTTCCAGCCCCCACTCTGACCACATTTTAGAGGGTCTGTCCAGAGTGTCCTGAGCAGCTGCATCACTGCCTGCTTTGGGAACTGCACCATCCAGGACTGCAGCTCCCTGCAGCGGATAGTGAGGACAGTTGAGAGGATCATCGGAGTCTCTCTCCCCTCCATCACTGACCCTTACACCACACAGTGCATCCACAAAGCAATCAGCATTGTAGATGACACCAGTCATCCCTCACACACACACACACTCCTCACCCTCTTGCCATCTGGAAGGAGGTACCAGAGCATTCAGTCTATCACTACCAGACTCCGAAATAGTTTCTTTCCCCGAGCCATCAGACTTCTAAGTTCTCAAAAACAGGGCTGACATAGTCATACACATACACAAACATACACACACACTCAAAACACACCAAAACAAACGCACACCCCAAACCTACACACCTCTGCACTATATGCATTTTAAGTAGCAGTAGTCTTTTGTGTAGCTGCACGTAGCATCCTGAAGGAATGCTGTTTCGTTGCTCTCTGTACTACACATACATAGCTGTAATGACAAATAAAGCTCCTCGAATCCTTAAGATAAATAAATAAAACTCACCAAAACCGTTGTCCAGTTATTTCTGGACAAACTAAGACGGTTATTCCTTCTCACGTAATCAGAGTTGAGGCATGACTTGCTTCAAGTATGCAGGATCTTACTTTTTTCATTATGTCATAACAGAAAATCTACTCTGTTTCATGTCATCAGATGAGTGTTTTTCATATCCTTCACGCTGCAGACTATGTGTGTCACAGTGGAAAAACTTTTCCCCCCACAGACTAAAGTCAGAAGCTGATCACTCCCCTCCAAGCCATTCCAAATAGGATGTAATAAATCTCTTTTCCCTGAGATGTGTGCTTAAATGTCCTTGCTGATAAATGCAGGCCTTCATCCATGCCCAAATGCATTCTGTTAGAAAGATGAACAGTAGCAAGTGGTGGGAAAAGAGGTGGAAAGGGAGGGAGGGAAGGATGAATGGGGAGGAGAGGCAAGAAAATGTCAGTTTCTAATGTAGATGGCTTTGACAGAGCATCTCTTGGCTGGAACAGCTAGCAGTGAATGAAATGCATCAAGAGATGTTATATTAACACGGGAATGGGAGAGACGGGGAGAAAGAAAGTTAGAAATCTATTTCACTGTCATTTGTCTTGTCTCAGCTCCATATGGCACCTTGGTTTGGTTCCTTTTATCCTGTCAGGTGAGCTCGTTCTCACCTTTCTCCCCTTTTTTCTTATCTATTTCCCTATCTCCCGCTCTCTTGATACCTCTACTCTTCCAAGCTCTCTTCTATTTTACACCTTCTCTTACCTCTGTCTGCTCCCCACTCAAACACCTGCTCTCTGCTTCGCCTCTCCACCCATTTCTGCTTCTTTCACTCTGGCCTCCTCTCCTCTGTCTCCTAATTTTCCCTCACATCCATGCTATTACCACTTTCTTCCTGTGTTATCCTATTTAACCCTTGTATTATGTTGAAAAAAAATGACGTTGATTATGTTGCGGGTCATTTTGACCCGTACTGTGTAAATCAACTAACAGTAAAACAAAAACAGGTTAAACCAATAACATCTTTATTTTAGATTATAGGAACATATAGAAAAGAGACATACAATATATTTTTAATCCCAACACTATATTTAAGAACTATTTAATTTTAAAACCAATAACATCTTTATTTTAATTTTCCTCTCTTCACGAACACTTTTGTTTGTCATTTGACTTTCCCCATTTTCAATGTTCAACATTTTCATTGTTCTCCACACGATGGACAGAATGTAATTGTGTGCTTTCTGCAGATGTAATTCTTGCATTTCACACAACAGGTACTTGTTTTACTGTCATCTCGGGGGGGACAGACCTGGCATCTCTTCCGTTTCTTCACACCTGTATCTAATGGATCCATTATAGATTGGTTGGGTGACGTGAGCTTGACCTTTTCAATGACAGCCGCAGCTGCTGGGGTTTTAGGTGGCCTGGCTCGACTCTGCATATTAGGAGTAACAAGTGCTTTGCCGAGTTGTTCCAGGAAAAGCCGACGTCGGAACAATTTTCCGGCATTCCATTGTTGGTTGATTTCAGTCCACAGGACATAGGCATTGTAAGCAGACACATCCACAATGTTATAGAAAATCACCAAGGGCCAACGGGCAGTCTTGCGCTGGCAGCTGTATGTTGCTGTGTTTTGCATCACAAGCTACCCATATTTTGATGCCATACTTGGCGGGCTTGTTGGGCATGTACTGTCGGAAAGGACAGCGCCCCCTGAATGGAACAACAGTAACATGGGGACCAGGATTGTACAACAAAGGCAGAATTTCAACCCATTTATCCCATACATCTCTGATCGCAGCTAACTTGTCTCTTTCACGTCGACCAGCTCTTGTGTCGCAGTTGTCAAATCGGATCACACGAGATATCATGTGAAATGTCTCCAGAGACATTGTTGCTCGAAAGATTGGCCTTCCATTCTCTTCGTTCCACAAACTTGCAGTTGCTTCTCCCCTTGACCTGTACACTCCAGCTAATACCAGAATTCCGATGTAAGCATGCAAGTCAGTCTGATCCAGTGGCTTCCATTTCTCTTGAAATACACGCCTCCCCTCCAAATTGGTCATGTCCAGTATAATCTTCTCTATTGGCGATATGAAGAGCTGAAATGCTGATTGAATATCATCAACTCGTGTGACAGCAAATCGTGTAGGACCGGGAGTCATTTTGATGACATTGGAAGATGACAGTCTACCTCGGCTTTGGTGTGGTGATGTTGACCATTTTATATTACCATCTTTTGATGTCCATGTCCCCTCTGCTTTATGATGATTGCTGCATTCCTTGGTTTTCAGCTGATGGAGATCCAACGGCAGACTCGTCCTCTGAATCCTCATCGGAAGAAAATTGACAATCTGGATCATCAATAACATTGTCCTCAGTCTCTGAAAGATCCTCTGTCTCTGAAATCTCTTCCTCTGCATCACTATCCCAGTTCAACATCAGTGCCACAGTTTCTTCAACTGTAAAACTTCTGGAGCTCATTTTGGTGTGTTTGTCAAAGAGATGACATGAGAACAGTGACAAGCACAAGGGTGAGAAAGTTCCTCCTCCATTCACACCTGGGCCTCTGTTTCAAAATACAAATAATTTGGCAATCTAAACAAAGTATATCAAAGAGATCAAAGTGTTTAATTTGGATCTAAACAGCTATTTACCCACATTAAAGTGTCCGGGTCAAAATGACCCGCAACATCATCTTCGTATACAAACTCTGCACAGACATTTTACTACACATCAAAGAGTCCAGATTTTACACACCAGTTCATGACCCAAGATGAGGAAAAGTCACAAAATTGCAGGACGAAAAAGAAAGGATAACCAGTACTTTGGTCAACATGAAAACTGAAATGGGTCAAATTGACCCGTAACATAATACAAGGGTTAACCTCTGTTCTTTGACAATGTTTTTCTCTTTCATCATTAGCATAAGCAGTGCTAGTGGAACACATTTTTTCCAAACACAGTTTTAATATTGGCCGCAGTACAAGTCTTTCAGCCTACTCAGCCTACCCATGTGATTGAAGAGTAGGTGAGGGTGGACAGCACACATTGAGCAGGCGCATATATATTATTATTGCTATAATTGTTATTAGTTTAGACCTCAAATTGATGGAAAGATTGATCGTCGCTGCCCCATGAAAAAAAAACGACGTATCTCCAATGACGTGCGGTTATTTGCGATCCTCCAGTCTCATTTTTATGTCCCACCAAACTTGATTGCAGTTAATACATTATGCTAACTAAAGCTTTTGGTTCGCATTTTATATTGAAATCAAGATAAATCATGGGTAAATTGAAATCTGATATTGATGTGCACACATCAATTTGACTGATGGTCATATAAATACCCAACACATCAGTTGCTAGGGAGGAATGCGGAGTGTCAAAAACGTAAAAAGTGGAGATACGTTTTTTTCGTCGGACAGCAACGATAAAACAAGTAATATATTTATATAAGATTTATTGCAAATGTTTGTGCAAATCAACTTTAATCACTCGATACTGGAAAATC
This sequence comes from Scatophagus argus, assembly GCF_020382885.2. Taxonomy (NCBI): domain Eukaryota; kingdom Metazoa; phylum Chordata; class Actinopteri; family Scatophagidae; genus Scatophagus; species Scatophagus argus. The sequence goes on along the minus strand of NC_058510.1, from coordinate 18,770,018 downwards.
TACTGAAGCATTTTATGGCTATAGAGTTACCATTCAAAACTTCATGCTTGTCACCATTTTTCATTGTGTGGGTAGCAATGCAGAAAAAACAAGCACATCCAACAACAGGAAGAAGATATGATGAAAAGAAAACACATGTCATATTTTTATTTTACAGAGACGGCAGGGAGCAATGGACTTTCCATGGCAACATTCACAACATGGGCTGACTGACGAAAAACCTTTCAGATCTTTTTTTTCTCCAGGTTTCTGTAAATTTAATTGAACTGAACTGCGGAGAACATTAAACATACATGTATTTACACATATGTGTTATTTTGAGCTAGTTTAAAAGGTCACCATTCAGACCCGGTGGGTCTAATCAGGCTAGCAAATTATATGCAACAGTCAAAACTATTAAAAGTATATAAGCTTTATTTTGACACGTGGCTCGTTTGTATGACAAAACTTCAGTGGTTGAGTGAAAATGCTGGAGCCATCATGTGATATTTGTATGTGTAGAAAAAGTAATCAGAACTGCAAAATATTGTTTTTTCTTCTGACATTAACGCCCAACATGTAGGTAAGTAGTGAAGCTGTAATCATTTCTACTGAACAAACTGGCCTTGCACATTTGAAATAAAATAACCATGAAGCGATGTTACTACACAAAAGGACATGTTTTATGCTTACATGGGCTGAGCATAAAGATTCATACACTCTGTTTTCCAAAATGTCATTTTCAGATATAAATCTAAAGAAGAAGAATCACTTTATTGGCAGCATATATATTTTTACATACACAAACTGAATTTGTCTTCTGCATTTGACCCATCCTGAGTTGTACTGCGAGCTCGAGCTTCCTGGTAAGCCACTCATAAACAAGCTGTTCTCAAATGAAATAATAATTGGACAAGTACACTTATTTTGGATATGAGTGGGGTATTTAACGTTTACAGTTGTTTTCCAATTTTTGTTTCAGAGCTCTAACAGAGGTGATGTATCATTTTCTGTCGTGGACTTTTAAACCATGTCATGAGTTGAAAATCAAGTCTGGTAAAATGAGGAAAAGTCATTAACTTTTTAAGAGGCTATCAGAGGCTCATAACGCAAAGTTAGGTGACAACATCAGGGATCAAGTCCTTATTGTTTCCGTTTTTGATGTGCTTTCAAACGTGCAACGTGACAAAAATATTTGTTATCAAATGAACACAAACTGAATTATCACACAGATTCAAGGATTCAAGGAGCTTTATTGTCATTTCACACATGAGGAACATGAGGTGGAACGAAATTAGTTTCCCTGGTCCCGGTATAAGCCCAATAACCTACAAAATACATAACTATTATAAATATAAAACAGCACTATATAAATATAAAAACCAGAATAAAATAAATAAATAAATAAAAAAATTTAAACAATATATATAAAACAAAATAAAAAATTTTAAAAAATATATAAAAAATAAAATAAAAAAATAAAATAAAAATATAAAAAAAATAAAATAAAATTTTAACAGTGTCAGGGATGACAACAATATTTACAGCGGTATTGTGCAAATGACAGAGTAGTGCACATGAAAAGAGTTGTGCAAAGTTCTGTGCAAGATGGCTGCATTGTGCAACGTTCACAAAAAGTACAGAAAGGGGGCTTAAACCCGAGAGCGTGAGAAGCCACTGCACTACTGCGCGCCGCCATCTTGAAGTAAGGAATAACTTTTACTGTAACATGTTGGGGGGATTCCTCCTCCATGTTGTGATCAGGAAAAATGTTTTTTTTTTTTCCTTTTTCACGAGTCTGAAATATGGACACCTATTGTTATTGAATTTCAGATGATTTATATTTGTCAAGTCAGGTTAAAATCATCCATACCAAGAGCCCTTCCCAACTTGTGCAAAAGTTTTAGAACAATAGACCAGAGGATACAAACAAAGACTTTTAAAAATGAAGCACCGACTTAAACACATTCGTGCTCCACTCCAACATGCATGCGCACACGTGCACGCGCACACACATCCATTATACACACACGGAGCATGTTGTTGTGTTGTTGCCTCATAGACCAGAGACTGCAGCAGCTGTCAGCGTGTTAGTGTGTGAGATAAAACCAGGAGGCTCAGTGGTACAGCAGGGATCTGAAGTGCCGATTAATTAGGATGAAGAAAAAGTGTGTGTGTGTGTGTGTGTGTGTGTACACTGCAAACCCACAGCATCAGCACAGATGTGGAGAGCAGTGTTTTTTAAAAGTGTGGCCTGGGACTAAAAAGAGCTTGTTTTGAGTAGAAATACTATTTTTTTTTTCTGTTTTCACAATGATCTGATTCCAGGTTGAGATATTTGTCATTTAGCCCTGTGGCTGAAATATTCCTAAAAACAAAATCGAATTCTTAATGTTTTATCTTGACGCAACTTTTGCTCTGTGGCGTATCTTCTGACAGTATTTATTGATTTAAAAAGCCTTGAGGATCAATGTTACCTGCACCAGCCACATTAATAGCACTAATACTTATCATCATGAACTTGTGGATAAGTAATGTCAGAATCACCTAGTTTGCATTTGTTGTAACTGGAACGAATGTTCTACTGCATATTTAAATTCTGCATTTTAATGCAGCATTACACTGTGCTAACCACTACAACCTGCCTCCGAGGCTTTGGCAGTATATTTGCCAAGCTTAATTTGAAGAATACCTAGGAGGAAAGGAATAAGACTTGAGTGGAGAAGCAGACTATTTGTGTTTCACCTGCTCGCAGCACTCATTTATGCAGAACAAATCCAGTGAGGGGAGTCTTCACCTGAGTCAGTCCAAAACACAGAGAACGTTTTCAAACACATTACCACAGTCTTCCCAAAGTCCGCTTTTTTCTTTGCTTAAACCTCCCTTTTTTCTTCATTGCACTTTTACATCAGTAAAATGAATTAATAAAATGAAAATTGTTAAAATGCTTCCTATTCACTGGTAAGATCTTTTCTTTGGGGTTGGGAGTGCAAGGTTGTGGTCATCAGATTGCATAAGGTCATGCTGATTAATGGAGCTGATGACTGCTGTAGGTCAAGCTCTAAAGATGCTGGATCCTACAATTCCCATTATGCAACCTGATAGCCTTTTTTTGTTCGTTTGTTTGTTTTGTTTATTTACTTTATTAATCCCAAGCTGGGAAATTACTTCTCTGCATTTAACCCATCACTGATTGAAACACACACACATGCAACATGCAGTGAAACACACACAGGAGCAGTGGGCTGCATCAAGCACCCGGGGAGCATATTGGGGGTTAAGTGCCTTGCTCAAGGGCACATCAGCGTAGGAGTAGGGGAGCATTTTTCCCATTAATCACTCCACCACACCCAAATTTTTCCTGCCCGTCCGGTGGGGGAATCAAATCAGCGACCTTTCAATCACAAGCCGCTTCTCCAACCTCTAGGCCACGGCTGCCCCCGTGGTCTAGAATTCACAATCCCCAAAGCCCAGTCTGAAGTGATCCTGGTGGCATCAGCATGGAGTTATTTCCTCAGACTTGACCAGAGCAACAGACATTCTAAAACTGTTTTAACAGGCTGAGTAGAACTAACCAAGACTAGTAAACTAATGGCATGTGTGTTCCGTTAGATTACATGTGTGTTGATGCCAAAACATTACAAATGTTATTTGCTCAGACTTTGCACTGTATTACACCTCAAACCTTTGTACAGGTTTCACAAACATTTTATTACAATCAACAGAATCTGAAATGTTCTTTTCCTGAATAATTTTTAGGACCATGACAGCAAAGGACAAGACCCCTTCAACCTTGTCTAACAATTTCTCCTTCACCTCTTTGCACAATTTCCCTTGAGCCTCTCTGGCATCTAGAGAACCTCAAGTACCAAACACACTAACACAAACAGCAGTCAGCATTTTTTTTAAAAATTAGGCTGATTTAAGAATACATTGAGCACAAAAACGTATTCTAACATGTAAAAGAAAAAAATCTCAGGTGATGTAGTGTACAGAGTTATACGTATGGGTCAAGCACAAAAATTTCCTCTAAGAAACTATTGTTTCACATTGTCACATATGTAATGCAACTTAACATACTTATTTTAACCCGCAGCATGATCTTTTCCTAAACTCGATCAAACCTATTTCACAACCACGTTTTTATTTACTCTTACCGTGACAATGAAGGGTATTTAAAAGTGGTTTGCTATGTATACACCATCCCGTGATATCATGGCTAACATCTGTGATCAGGGTCTATTGGCTGACTTGATGAAATAAGGCTTGAGAGTTGATTTAAAAAACAAAACAAAAGCTCGTCTAAGTGTACTTCAGTTCAGTTCAGCTTTACAAGCAGCAACAAGTCCTTCGATGGACTGTTTTGCTCTGGGTTTTGCCCTTCAGGCTACATACAGACAGCCAGAAATAGCCACAACTAAATTCAAGCATAGTTTTTTGTTTGTTTGTTTTTTTAAATTAGTTGCTTTATTCATTTCTCAAACCACCATCATTATAGAAAACCTAACAACCAAATTTTCCTCTATTTTTTGTATATGTTGCAAATACGTCTATGTATCAGTTTACACATTTGCTTCTGTGCTGGAGGTCAACAACAGTTTGATCCTAAACAAAACAATATCTTCCTGTTGTACTCTGTAATAAGCCTCAGGTGGTGCAGACATCACTAACATCAACCCCGACACACACATAAGCACGCACACACACACACACACACATATCAATTCAAAGCAATATAGCTCGGAGTGGTACTGCAGCTTCCCCGAAGCAGCAGCCCAGTTCACAGTCAGGTTAATTGTGGGTGGAGAGGCACTGGGCAGTTCGAAGCTAAGAGAGGAGTTTATTTGCAGATTATATTACCAGCTGGAACCAGCAGAAAGATGACAGAAGTGGAGGTTGGAGGCACAACCATAGTGCTCCGGCTCTTTCCTTTGATGGTGTAAGGGACCAAGGGGATTTACATACTGGGACCGGGGAAACTAATTTCGATCCACGCATGTTTTACGTGTGTGAAATGACAATAAAGCTCCTTGAATCCTTGAATCCTTGAATTACAAGGAAAGGTTGGAATATTTTAACAGAGACATACATTAAGGTTGATCTAAGTTTAGCTCCAAAGTAGAGCCCTGATTTCAATAGTTAGGATAGTGTGAAACCATGCTAACCCTAACCCTAACCCTACATGCAGTTATTTGATTTGACCTATACACTACAGAGTACAGAGACAAAATACAGTCTTTCAGATTTAAGAGGCAAAGGAGGAAGACGGATGATGTTGAACAACAAAGCTGCGGTTAGATGGAGTCAACAAGACCTCAGCCTTAAGAGAAACTGCTCTTTGTTACTGCTCTTTTTTCATATCAGCAGTTTGTTGTTTTTTTAAACCTGGTGTTTATCATTGTAACCAAGATGACAAACTTCTCCAGTCTTAACTAAGAACTTACTTACTATGATGTGTCTTGAAACCTGACACAGTTGTTTTTGTGCCTAAACCAAACCAAATTTTAACCAAAGCAAACTTTAGTGTTGTCATATCATAACACATTTTTTTTTTCAACAGTGGTGTCCAACAGGCACAGACCAATGATACAATCTGGGTGCTCAGGTGAGAAAACAAAACTACGTGTTCTATCGCACTGGCAATGTTCCTTGAGCCAGCCGCCACCTTGCTTAGGTTGTCCTAGCAAATCTGGTATCAAATAAATAAACTCCTCATTCCTCACAGCAGAACTTTAAACATAAGTGAGAAGAACAAAGAGAAACACGTTGTCCAACAGTAGCTGCATTACTCACGACTGGTTTTAGAACGTTGCAACATAAAAGTGCAATCAATTAGGACACGCTGTTGACATAAGCAAGGGACTGTAAGCAAAGGAAAACAACTAGTCTGGGTCTGTCCAACATTCATAAATACACCCACTTTTGGCATCTCAAGAAATAATTTTTACCCATTCTTGATTGGTTGTTGCAGGCTGTAATTCAAGTAGTTGGTACTGTGAGGTTAATATCTAATGAATGTTGCTGATCAGTTTAATGTGAGCAGTGAGCAGGATTTTACTGCCTTATTTCACATGACATCATTCTCCCATATAGCTGTCTACCAGGTGTGGATTACACAATTTAAAGGATTAAGCTAGGATTTACTTCCTAGGAGGCCCTGGACACCAGAATTCCTGTTTCTCTACACTGTGAAAGCAGTATGTACATTTTTGTTAATATTATATTATTGTGTGGTAATTTGATGAAATGAAACGTAGGAATATGCAACACATAAATGCAAAAACGAGAGCATTAAGGTCTTAAAATTTGATTGTAGGCACAGGGACTGTCTTCAAGACAGGGCCTTCAAATAACATATTAAAGCCAGATCTTACTTGAAACAACAGTTCATCCAAAAGTGAAAAAAAAAAAAAAAGCAAAATGAAAATTCAGTCATTATCTACTCCCATGCCGTGGGCAATGACTGAATTTTCATTTTTTTGGTGAACTCTTCCTTTATGAATAGTAATTCAATTCAGTTCAATTTATTTATATAGCACCTTATACAATCAAAATTGTCTCTAGATGCTTTACAGACACACAGAGCCTGAACCCCTGAGCAAGCAGACAGTGGCAAGGAAAAACTCCCTTTTAACAGGAAGAAACCTTGAGCAGGACCCGACTCACAAGGGAGAACCATCCTGCTGATAGTCGGCCGGGTGAAGGGGGGGAACAAGAGGTAGACAGGACAGAGTACGTACCATGTAGTATCTAGTAGATGTTGTAGTAGTAGTTGTTGTTATTATTATTATTAGTGGTAGTTATTTCTGACAAAGACATTTTCATTTCTGAGGCATTTGACATTTTCATTAAATTTGATTAAATTAGCCCATAGCCGTCAACACAGTAACCCTGGTGTATAAGAATCCAATGTAAGAAGCAGACACCCGACCACAGGAAATCAACTTTTCGGCTGGTTAGGATGGGATATAAGAACCACTCCTATAAAGCCAGGAGAACTGGAGGAGATAATTGGGTCTGACGCTGAACAGGTGTGCAGGTGAGTAGATGATTGGAAGACAGGGCTCCAGGTGAGCACATACCCACACACACACAAACACACAAACCTAACATCCAGTACAGCTTAGGGAACCTGTGGCAACTTCACAAATGTTTTTTTTTTCCTGCTGTTATTTTATATTCTATATGTTGTATGTTATGAAAAGAACCAAATCAGCAACTTGAGAACATGCATCCCAATACACTGACTTCCATAGCATGTCCGTGGTTCTCTGCTCCAAGCCCACTGGTTCCAACACAAGATGTAAATCTTACATAGACCTCAAAATACACATATATATAGTTTCATTAAATGTCACAGCTACTCAAACAGGAGGAAATAATACATTCATTGTGACCATTTTTGGTGGAATAAGTCACATTTGGTGAATATTCTGGTCAGATGGAAGGTGTAGGTGGGATTCAAAAGATCAAAAGGGAGTCAAAATAACGACAACCTGTGTGTTCACGGTAATGAAGGGAATGGGAAACGGGCTGTACTTATATAGTGCCCTTCTAGTCTGACTTGACCACTCAAAGGGCTTTACAGCATGAGCCAGCATGAGCCAGCATTCACACACACGTTCATACACTGGTGAGGACCATGCAAGGCACCACCTGCTCATCAGGAGCAGTAAACACAAACACTCACACACTGATGAAACAGCCGTCAGGGTGTGGGTTCAGTGCCTTGCCCAAGGACACTTCGACGTGTAAAACTGTAAGGGCCAGAGTTTGAACCAATGACCTTTCGATTGGTGGATGACCGGCTCTAGCTTCTGAGCCACAGCAGCATCAAACCTCTTTGACGTTAGTGTGTCTGTTGCCTGGTATGCAGGAACATGCTGTGAATGGCATTGTAACGACTGGAGGCCAGCTAACGGCAGGCAGGCAGACCAGGGCAGAATGTAACAAACTTGATGTTGTAGTTTGGCTGTCAGTTCATAATAATTCATGATTTAAAAGTGATTGGGGTGGGGTTTGATTGAGAACAAATTAAGATGGATAATTTTGGATTTGGATTTTGTTTCGTTTTTGTTTGATTAGACTTCTTTCACTGAAGATCAGTAGTTCTAAGACAAATTCAATCCATTCTCATACTTTTATTGACCTTTTTATTGACAGGTTATTGACCACAATAGTTAGAGAACTCTCTCGTCTCTCTACACGTATCTCGGCGAGGACTTCATTTGACTTAACCAAAAGCAAAAGACTCGAGTCACATGGCACAGAGGAACAATACTGACACAGTACTTGTTAGCAGGACGCTTCCACTATGGGTTTGTCGCTAAGAAGAATAATCTAGAATATTGCCAGACTTGTCATTTAACTGCATCATCCTGAAATGTCATAGTAGGTTAGCTCACCATATCAGTGGAAATGAACCTTCTCCATTTCTGCCTCTCTCTCCTTTCTTTCTGTCTGTTTCCCTCCCTTAGTCGCTCTCTCATTCTCTCTTTCTCTCTTTTCTCCGTCTCTCTCTGTCCTCTCCATTTTACCTCTCTTGAAAAAACAGAGGCTTGACCTTTTCAAAATGACAGGGAACCAGTCTATAAAACAAGCGGCGGAAGCTGTGACTTTCATCTAAACAGGCCCGGTCCGGCGCCGAGCACTTCTCTCTCCATTAGGTGATCCAGTTAAATTTACACGTGGACTCACAGAGATGAACGACCACACACACACACATGCACACACACAGATCCACACAGCTGCTGTCAGCGGGTTGAAGTGGGCGAGATGCTCAGTCCAATCATAAGTAAATCAGTGTATTTCTGTCCCTCGACTGCCGGTGACAGATTGAACCATTACGTACTGATGAACACTGTCCGCTTTTCTTTTCCGTCTCTTCTGTTCCATACTTTTTATGTGTTCTGCTTTGTTTTTTATTTCCAGTCAAGTGTGAATTCGTATCAGCCTCACCGCTGCAGGACTAAATTTGGCTGTGTTCTGAAGCTCGGTATCCACACCTCTGTTCACAAGGGACTGACAGAACCTGAGCACGTCCACTGATTTGTAAAAAGTGCAACGCTTGGTGATTTCCATCCTGTTTGGATCTGCCATGTTTGTTCGAAATGTATACGGTAGAAGCTCTCGCGGAAATTAAGAGAAGCAGTTTTGGCAAGTCTTCTTTTTCTCATGTCACAAGAAATGGAGTTTGTGTGGGAATCCATAGAGGAAAGATTGGAAAAATCATCTCCTTTACTGTAGAAATAATTTGCAACTATATTTTTTTTACTGATATAAAAAGAAGTGGGACAGAAATGGGTATGTGTAATCGGTAAAAACATTGTGTGGAGCCGTAATATTCTCGTATATTTTAAGACTTAATGCGGAGGGGACTGTTTGGATTATTTAGTTTGTGTTTTGTTTCAGTGAAGTGTGTTTAACAGTCGGTTGATTGATTTCATCTTAGTTCTGTAGAGGAGAGAAACTTGGATTCATTGGGTGTACAATTGCATTTTTCTGTTTAGTATGAAAAAATATGTTGAAGAATATTTGCTTTTATGACAATTTGTGAGTTTGTTTTGTTTACTTACAATAATTTCACTTCATTTAATAAACACTATGAGAACTTGTGAAACTTAGTGAACTCGCATGTTGTATTCATCCCTCAACAGGGAGGCTATTAGACTATTGCCTCAAGAGGTACAAAGTGGTGTTACCAGATGGGACAAGACTAGCTACCTCTCATGCTAGCTATAGTAAATATCTTTGCAACACAATGAATATATGTCTTTGATATGATGTTAATTTTTTCAGATACTGTTGATAATCTTAAACAGTGTTTTAAAACTAAAATTCCGACCGTATCATAAAAATTGCACCTTTAAGGCTAAATAAAAGTCAAGTGGAGTGTGGGAAAATGTAAATGTACTTTGCTTTATAGAGTTGTAAAGCAAAACATACAATAAATGTGTGCATACTCAAGCGCCAATATGCAAAATAAGACCTTAAAACAGCGCTCCACTGATTTATCAGTGTAATATTGTTGAGGTCAGAGTGGACAGTTTAGAAAAGGATTAAACTCAGTGCAGCAGTACCAGAGGTATCCTCTTCGTCCCACACATTCTTCTTCCTAGTCAAAACTTGACCACCAACAGTTCTGTCAGGGATTTGGGCAGGTAATGCTATTACTGGACACTTTGACAGCTTGCTGTCAATTGGTTGTATTGAGAAATGTGACAGGCATGTGGAAGAGCGAAGAATGGCACAGTGGAACTTAAGGATCGCGGGAAAACGCTTGTAACTTACAGAGCATGCACAAAGATGTAGTCTTCCTTCTTACAATAACCTGATCGCAGTGTCATCGTAATAAACTAAATCTCATCAGACATATCTGACAAATTGGAAAGGTCCAACCATAAAATATCAATATCAATCCCTGTCCCTGATCACTATGGAACAAAAGTATAAATAAACTAAACAGTTTACAGGCATGTTGACAGCATACTACCCAGTCTACAGACAAACAAAGCAGAGAAGAATGATGGCTCTCACCTGTCACGCTTTTCCAGAGTGCGCACTGAAACGCCAAAGCCGGTGAGAGGCATCATTCACTGGCTTTTCTATTCGCAGCCAGTGGTTGCCTTTTGTCATCTTGACAGAGGAAAGAAAAAATGCTCATACATAGTGGCTAAGGCATAGAAGGGCAGATTTCATTATGAGGATATTAGGCATAACCTCCTTGCTTTGCAATATGTTGTAAAAACCTTATAGGTGATCAGTTTTTGTTTTGTGTCCACTCATTTCTCTGGCATAAGGCACACACAAAAGCAAAGGTGTGTGAGCTTTATTGGTCTGTGCATCATCTCTTTTCATGTCTTGAATGAACTACTTGAAAATCAATTTTCTTATGCATATTTATTGTCGTGTATTTAAATAAATGGACTACAAGTATATGAAGGCAGTCAGAGTTCTTGTTGCATAACCTGTCTTATATCATGTTCTGCCTGCATATTCTATTCTAAATGGCTCCAGGGTGTCTATTAATTCCTGATAATGGACACTTATCAAGTAGTTCCAGCGAAACTGGCTGTTCACTGTTCTGGATGTGAGCACCTCAACATGAGAAATAAATGAAATGAAAAACAATCTGAATATAAACACTGAGTGTATTACTTCAGCATCTCATCCTTACCACAGTGTGGGGACTGTGACACACAAGCCGCAAACAGCCCCACACTGCCTGTCTGAACTTACTTTGTCGGCTGTTCACTGTTTATATGTCTTTTATTCTGATAGTTGTTTTATATTTATAGCATTAGGTATTTTGTTACGTTTTTGGGCTTATACCGGGACCGGGGTAACTAATTTCGTTCCACCTCATGTTTCCACATGTGTGAAATGACAATTAAGATCCTTGAATCCTTGAATCCTATCACATAAACAAAAATCTCATATCCCGCTCACTTTTCAGTTGTCTTCTTCAGGCTGTGACTGACAGTATAAACGGACTCACATTTGTTCGTGAAAATCTTGAGATCAACTTGAGGACAGTGACATGGCTGGTAGTACTGTGGTTAAACATGCTGTCAAATTATATTTCCTGTTCGTTAACCATACACAATGTTATTTACTTTGAATCTTATTAGCATAATGTTTTTGCATACTGCACAGAAATGCTGAGTTAATGGGTACACTGTGGGGAGTAATACACAAAATATTTTTTTTAACAATATCACATATTGTCACTTTAACATTGCAGTTAGTATACATATGAAACAGGTGAGATGTAATGTGCTATTTAAGAGGTGTTAGAGGTTTCAGTTTTGAACTTTATACAGTGCAAGACAAACTGTTGTATGGAATCTCGTTCTGGCAAAGAAAATAAACATGAATATTTAATTTCTTTATTTATTTCTTTATCTGCAACCATAACAAATTTGTACTGAAGGTAAACTGGTTGACCACACAATCTAATGAAAAAGCTGCAGGGAACATCTCTTGGCTGAATGCATCATGGATAGAGCTGGATGGAATTAACTGCAGCCTCTGCTGTCTGGAAGAACTACCTGAGGGGAAGTAGTGTTTTATGTCAAGGGGCGACCTCACATAGACACCACAGGCTGGGAGAGTCAGTGCTCAGCCTCCTCTGTACGCACCCCGGAAACAGGGACTCATAATTCAGAAAAGCTTTCCTAGCATTAATGATCAAATGTATACTTGCTATTAACACGCAGCAGCGTCTGCAGGGGTGTTATTATCTGCTATGGGTCTCACAAGGCAAGTAAAATAAAACAAAATCTAAAGAAATATACAAAATGTTTTTCTTATCTTGAAAACAGAAAAATGCCTGTTAATGTAGGATTGAATACACATAGAACAAGCTCAGACATCTGATCAACATGATCAGATTGGTCTCAGTGATGGCGTGGCTTGAATGGACTAGTTGCACAGCAATAACACATTTTGGCATGTCACAGCAAGAAACACAGATGTATTAGTGACTGCTGTATTCTGCTACCTAGAGTGTCATACTTTAAAGTGAAGGTCCACTGCCCAGGCTGCCGTATTTGAAGTGTTGAGTGTTGAGTGATTCAGCCTCTAGTTCAAATACTTCAGGATCCGTTTAAGGGACAGGTACATTTTTCATTGCGCAATCCCAAAAAATTTGAACCTCGTGAACCTCCAAAAACATCCAAATAAGATCATCTTTAAGTGAGATGTTTATGGCTATTTTATGGCTATTTCGGTAACCTAAATAATTGCAGCTGTGTATTTCCATACATTTACACCTGCAGTGGAAAAGGTTCCTACAATAGTGACATAACAGGATGTTAGACAGATTGGTTGGTTTTTGTGCATATTTATAATGTGCAGACAATTTGCTCGGTGCTCGCATTATTCTAAGGCATCCAGTCAGACCTGAAGGTCATGATAAGTGAGCCCAGAGCAACTGTCCTCACTTATCAGGATATTTAAAGGTGCATTTTCACTTTCAGTGGCATGTCCTCTCTACAGTCAGTTGATTAAGGGATGCCCTTTGCAGAAACCTAAAGAGGGTGTATATATAGTTCCACACCTCATATTGCAGCCTCCTACACCTCAGGAACTCCTCTCACTGATTCACACTGATTAGATTAGACAAGCTATCCCTGAGTGATCCTTTAATTCCCTCACACCCAAAGACAACAGCAGCAATGTGCACTGAAAAGGTCAAAAGACTCAGGGCTTTATGATACTTAAAACCTCCAAAGCTTTAATATCCTTACTCTCCCAACTAATGAAAATACAGAAAATACAGCTTGCATATGTGGAACTGCGAACAATGAGCAACAGACAGGCTTTAATCTATCTGAGTTCTTCTTCAAAACACCACCTTATAACAATCCTGAAGCTTAAGATAATGGCTTTGTGACAGCTTTCTTGTGTTAGCACCTGCTGCATTACTACTGGAACATATCAGACCAGGAGTAGTGCCAAAGAAAGAAGAATCTATATTATTATTATTATTTAATACTGTAGTATGTGTAGCAGTCACTTTCTGCACATGCACAAATAGTACAATAAAACACATAATGTCCGTCCTTAAATAATTTGACTGGTGGTCCCCATAAAGACCACAAACGTACTGCAGAGTGTGAACAGCTTCCCATCATCCCCAACAGACTCCTTTGGGACAAAGAGACTATCACTTAGCAAATGGCAAACTAAACCAAGCACTGACCACGACAGAGCGCATCTTCTCGTACTGTTGCTATAGTTACAGTGACTGGCTGGTGACTCAGTGCGAGATCTATCTACACCACGAGGACTGTGAAATGTACTAATGGTCCATCTATCCCCTCAGTCACAAATGACTTGCTGGCAAGACCTTGTTAATATGTTGAGTTGTTTAAACCAAGACAAATTTATATTGAAATCGGCAAGAGGGAAGCTAGTTAGGTGTTAGCTGTTAGTAGCCAGTGAGAAATAGAGCCTTGCATTGTGTTTGGCTAAGAAAGCTAAGAGCTAATAGAGATAATAGCAGCGGAACTAACACAGCAGGACTGAGGGTTTAGGTTCAGGGGAATATGAAGCATTAAAAATTGAAGTGTAGCTTCATGTAACAATGCAACATCCATCCATCCATTTTCTATACCGCTTATCCGTCAGGGTCACGGGGGAGCTGGAGCCTATCCCAGCTGACTACAGGCGAGAGGCGGGGTTCACCCTGGACTGGTCGGCAGTCAATCGCAGGGACAATGCAACAAGTTTACAGAAAATACACGTATTGAAGTAACGTACTTCAACTGGGTACAGTTTGGAGGAAAAAGTATTTTGTGTTTGGAGTTACAGACACACTACTATGGGGTGCCCCCGGATGTCTGGCCTAGAGAACAAGCATGGCTAGAAAATGCTGGACTGTAGACACACACAGGCTGCTAACACTGAACAGTATGTTTTCTATGAGATAAATCAGGCAGATTTACAATATGTCACCAAGAAAAAAGAAAATGAGAGAAGCAGCACAGTTTGACTGTATATTTCTGTGTGTGTGTGTGTGTGTACAGATGTGAGCGCTGCTCAGGCTTAGTGTACACATTTGTTGGTTAGTTCGTCAGCCTGTCTTTTTAATTAGCCTGGTGTTTATCACAGCCCTGTGATTGCTTTTGTAATGATGTCACTGGTGCATAATGAGTAAGGAGGCATCACACTGGGAACATGACAGGCGCTCAGCTTCTCTCTCCGTGGACACATTTGACGGGCAGAGGGTAGACGGAGGGAGAGAGGGAGAAGAAGAAAAGAAAATACCAGCAGGAAAAAAAAAAATGTAAATAGAACAGAGGGGCATTATTAGAAATGCCAGGGGGCCCCAGTCACCAATATTCAGCTGTCACAAGTTGAAATGTTTTGGGAGCAACGTCTCTGTTCACCTCCTCTCGCACCTCTGTTGTCTGGCATCAGAACAGCTTTTTGTCTGCTCAGAGCATGTGGCTAACCTCCTTGACGAGCTCATGAATAAGACTGCTGTGTGTGGAAACATAGCCTCGTTCAAGTTTTAGGAATTAGGTAAGACAATGCTTGTTGATTCACTGCCAAGAAATTATACCAGGCTTCCTCAGCATTTTAATGACAAGGTATATATCCAGCCATGCATGATCGCACAAGCAGAATTCACACAGGGTGCTACTGGAAACTTCACTGGTTACAGTCTGTGTGTGCGGGTGTGTACGCGAGTGTATGTGTGTGTACACGAGTGCATGTGTGTGTGTGTTCACTCGTGTGTAGAGCTGTGTGTGTGTGTGTCGAAATACGATGTCGCTTGCTTCAGTTAATGAATCTGACAGCCAAAGTTAGACTCAGTAAACTAGTTAAAGACTGTTTGCAGTTACTGCAGCTAATGAAATCTGTCTAGTGGAGACACAATCAGCCAGCCACTGAAGTAAAAGCTGTCAAATAGTGACCTGTCCACTGTAAAATCTCTTTCTGTGTATGTGTGTGTGTGTCTTTCTCAAGCTCAGGTCCTCCACCAGAGGCCTGGGAGTTTGAGGGTTCTGCACAGTATCTTAGCTGTTCCTAGGACTGCACTCTTCTGCACAGAGACCACCGATGTTGTACCTGGACTCTGCTGGAGCTACAGTTCCAGTTTGGGGGTCACAGTCCCCAGTGCCCGGATTACCAATGGCACCACTGTTGCTTTTACTCAACACATCTTTTCTAGCTCCTTCCAGTCTTTGGTATTTTTCAAGCTTCTTGTGTTCCTTCTTCTTGATGTTGCTGTTGCTTGGGATTAATACATCCATTACCACTACCTTCTTTTGTTTGTCAACCACCACAATGTCCAGCTGGGTTACAATTTTGTCAGTCTGGATGTGGAAGTCCCACAGGATCTTAGCTTGGTCATTGTCAACCACCTTCAGAGGCATCTTCCATTCTAACCTTGGGTCTTCCAGCCCTTACGCAGTGCAGATGTTCCTGTATAATATGCTAACCACTTGGTTATAGCGTTCCATGTACGCTGTTCCTGCCATCATCTTACACCCTGCTGTTATCTGCTGAATTGTCTCAGTGGCATCTTTGCTTAGCCTGCACCAGGGGTCCTGTCTGGTGTGGTAGACCCCTGCCTCTATTGATCTTACACTGAGTGCTACCAGGATTAGTGTTTCTGTGCTGTAGGGGACAACAATCAGTGTCCCTTCCATGCAGTCAGAAAGTATTCAGCTGGACATGTTTTAATGTCTTCTAAATAGCAAGCCATACTTTGAAAGAAGTTTAAGAAAGTCCAACTCATGCAGTAGCCTGCTGACATACTGATAGTTGTTATATTTGTTTACTGGTATTTACTCTTGGACTTAATGTCTTTGATGTTAAGGAGCGTCAAACCATTTGAAGAGGGAAATTTAGCTGCAGTGTGGAGAAGCATAGTGCACCAGATATGCCTCATTGTATGCATCAGTGAGGAATGTGATGAGGATGGAGTGTATTGCAGTCTAATGGGAGAGGGGACTGTGGAGGCGCTGTAATTGTTTGTGTGATCACTACAGATGGAGAGCTGCAACAGACCAAAGTTATCACTGCTGCACTGTTGCATTTTTCTAAGTGACAAATAGTGTGATCACTTTCATTTCTGGCATTATTACTTGATGGCAGATGTAAGCACATCCCCCTCGAGACTGACCGCAAACATTACATCTAAAGGCTCCTGAAAGTTCTCCTCACTATTTCTAACCAGTCAATCGCAGGGCTGACACACAAAGACAGACAACCACGCACACTCACACCCAGGCTTCTTCAGTTCTGACAGATTGGTAGGGAGACTGAGATATTTGACCTCTGTAGGGTTGTTCTTCAGGCCATTGATGTCACTTGGATTGATTTGTATGGATATTTTGGCATCCACCTTTCTGTCATCACATGCTATGTTGGAGTCACAAGTGGCAAAATGTGAAATATGATTGAATCTCAAGGTTCATTATTGTCATTGTCCCACTCACACCTAGGGGCAATGTAGAGTAGTCAATTAACCTAATGTGCATGTTTTTGGGATTGCGGGAGGAAGCCGGAGTACCTGGAGAAAACCCATGCAGGCACAGGGAGAACATGCAAACTCCACATAGAAGGGCCCAGACCGGGATTCAAACCTGGAACCCTCTTGCTATGAGGCGACAGTGCTAACCACTGCACCACCATGCCGCCCCTAATGCTTATTTTAGGATTATATGTATTATACGCTGCTGGTACTGAGGACAAATTTCATTTAATGTGAAAGCATGCAATGACAATAAAGAACCTTGAACTTTGAGATTCAATCATATTTCACATTTTGCCCCGTGTGACTCCAACATGGCATGTGATGGACCCTTCTGACTGTTGTTAAAAAGCCAAAATATCCATACAAATCAATCCAAGTGACATCAATGACCTGAAGAACAACCCTACAGAGGTCAAATATCTCAGTCTCCCTACCAATCTGTCAGAACTGAAGAAGCCTCTCAGATGAGACGTGAAACATCTTCAAGAACCTATGACCAAGTCCAGTAGCCCTTACTCAGCTCTATGTGGATGAGAAGGAAATGATAACAAGGTAATTAGATGTGAATTATAACTAGTCGAAATCACTAAGCTGTTTAGCAAATACTTTTCGAAGACCTTAGCTCAAAAAGGTCATTTAGAAATGGCACATTTGACATTGTGATGGTGGGCAGAAGAAATTTGGAGCACTACTTCTCATTTTCCTGCACACACCCACTCTTGAACCTCTGGTAATTATACCACTCACCAAAAGCAGTGTAAAATCCAAATATTAAGTGCCACTTCATGTTTTGAATTTTGGCACTGCTTGCACTTTATTTCTTAATACAAGCTTCTGCATTTTCTGTATTTTGACCTTACAGAAACAGTTCAACCAAAAATTCACTTACTGCCTACTCATCTGCCGATGCTAGGTAAGATGAAGTTTCTTCATCAAGAAAATATCTCTGGAGCTTGCAGCATTTTCCAAGAAAAAAAACTGAGGATTTGTTGGAAAATGTTTTTAAAAAAACAAAAAAATGAAACTCTCACACTCACACATTCTGTTTCAAAAGCACAAACGTACTCTGTAAATAACATCTTCAAATCAATTTGTAAGGTTGGGATTTCTGAGACTTGGATTATGCATGCTTCAGTAGTAGTAGTAGTAATAGTAGTAGCATGAGAATGCAGCTGTTCTGCTGTGAAGCTTCAGAAATGTTTATGGAGTAAAAAAAAATAACCTCACCTAACTTTTCATCGCAGTTGGGGTTAGTAGATAATAACTGAATTTCCATTTTTCAGTGAAGTGTCTCTTTAATCTACATACGTATGCTGCGTTGCCCATCACATTGTGAATTAACTGTTATGCTTCTTCGGTTTTCATTGTATTCTCTTCTATTTATACACTGTATACTGAAGATTTAATTGTCCCAGGTGTTTGTTTGACTCATTTATTGACTGGTTGTTGCAGCCTATGACACAAGGACAAGCACATTTTTCATTCTGGTTTTGATGGCTGACAAAAGTCCAAAACTGACTTATTGTGTCGATGAACTTTGTGCCGCCATCATCCGTTAGTTTTACTGCGCTGTTGAAGATGCTACAGTTGGCATGAGAAAAATTGGCACATGACTCGAGTTGGCACTGTACCCACACAGCCACACACACACACACACACACACACACACAGACAGAGAGAGAGAGAGAGTACTGCAATGTAATGTACTCTGGCTCTTCTCTACCAAATGTATCAAGGCTGACAGCTGCTCACATAAGCCTTCCACACTGCACTCGCTTGAAATTGTTTACGTGAACTTTGCTTGTCTAGTCAAGAAATTTGTGCATATGTTCAGTCTGCCATGTGCCACTAGCCAGCCCCCCACCCCCACCCCAACCGCCACCACCACCACCACCACCACCACCAGCAGCAGCCTTGTTCTTCCTCTTGACATTTGTAGATGCCAGATAGCTGTCTAATATACTGTTGCAGCTATTGGCTTATGGAGTAGGGGGTGGTGTGTGGAGCTGTGAAATAGCAGTTGATATCTGAGTAAACAGGAATCATATTACTCCTTATTGTGCTCTGGGAGCCAAGCTGCCTCAGATTGTTGCAGGGCATCTTTTCTAAAGGGAAGGGGAGATAAAAGAAAGTTTTTAATGTCAATATGAATGGAGACAGCGTGGCCTGACACACACACACACACACACACACACACACATGCACACATATTTTTCCCCCCTCCCTAAACTCTCAGCTTCTTTTTTTAATATCCTGTGTATGTGCACACTGAAAAAAAAGTCACTTAAAGTCATTTGTGCATGTTATTGAGCCAAAAACACAAAAATGTTGGATTTTCTTTGGGGAAGAAAGAAATTTCAAATCTTTCTTCCACAGTCAGTGCACTCACACCATTTAAACTGTTTCAGGCAATAATTAAATTAGTTATATTAAATATAGTAGTTTAGTTTCTTATACTGCAATTAAATATTTGCTGTGGAGAAGACATGCAAACAACAATTATGCTGGTGTATTGGTTTTAAATTGTATAATTCCTGTTTATTGTCAGTCTTTTTTTTTTATTTCATTTGCTGTTCTTATACCTTTTCATCTTAAATTTCCAACCTTACTCAGAAATTGTCTATTTATATTTTGTTTACTGCCCTCTGTTGATATGATTTGTTGGTTTTGTTTTTAAATGACAGCTAAGCATTTTGGAACGATGGTTTTTGAAAGGTGCTATATAAATAAAGTTATTATTATTATTATATTCTTTTGAATTTTTCTGGTGAATGGGATACTGCTGGATTTCTGAAATTCTTTGTTTGCTCTCATTTTGTTGATAATGTTGTGACCCTCAACAACCATATGTTGTGATTATCTTATGATCAATTAAATTTTTTCCTTCTTTTTCTTTTCACAGTTTACGTTATGTTAAGTAGTTCTATAGGAGAAAAAATATTAGTTTTCTGGATAAAAAAAATAATTCAAGGAGGCCTGAAATGAGCACCTCAGTAACGTAACACCTCTTTTGTCCTGCAGGTCTAAGGCTCTGGTAATACAGTGTTTCTGCTCTTTATTATCAAGTCACAATACCACCTTGTAGGAAAAAAAGAATCCATATCCATAATAGAGCAACGATTTTAAAATTAGAAGTGCCGAATTTGAACAAACAACATAAAGAAGAATGAACCTCACATAAACAGACAAAACAATTAAACAACAACAACAAAAGCAAAAAACACAGATTCATATTCAAAATTAATAGAGCCCCCCCCCCCCCAATGTACTGCTGGAAACTGCTGCTGTTGTGTTGTGCCTGATGGGCTTTTTCATCTGTCAGATTTATATGTAAATAGTGCCAGCACTGTGAAAGTGATGTCATAATGAGTTAAAGAGGATGAACACAGCATTTTCTACACAAGCACAAGTGATCTTTATTCGGTTCCTTCATCCATAAGACGAGAGACAGAGAAAAGTGTTTGATAAAACGTCTGTCTTTGCTGTACCTATGAACATGCAACCCCTTATCAAAGTGCACTCTGTGGCCTGAGTAGAATTGCTGAGGTATATGCGAAGATCTTGGCCAGGTTTCTGGGGGAACTGTCACCCGCTGAAATCGAAAGAATGCATATCTCACTGTTAATTAGCTTAGAGGCCTTGCAAGGAGAGAGAAACAACAAAAGATGGGGGAGGGGGGGGGTGTGGGTTGGAGGGGGGCTGGTTGTTTGGCTGCAGTGTTAATTAGAACTAATGTTATGTTTAGTAAAGGAAAAACACAGGGTTGTCTCATGCACTCAAACACACGCCCAAAAAAGAAAAATGTCCGGACAGAACCGTCTTAGTTTCACTCCGTATCTTTCAGGGCTTCGATGTATCACTCCTCCACCCCCTCTCCTTTCTCTTTACCACTGACAAGTACATTTTCCCTCACGTTGTTCCAATTACCTAACTGTTAGATGCATTGATTGATACGTGGTAGCAGATCTGTGTGTGTGTGTGTGTGCGCAGTGTGCCAGTGCAGGCTAATTACCAAATCTCCAGATGAATGTCAGTGTGCAGCACAGTCGAGGTGAAGTATCGCATCAGCCACATCAGTAGCAGCAAGTGTACCTGGGATAGATCAGGGTGCCGACAGGCCTCGTTAACCTCCACTCACTGCTCAGGGTTGTGTGTGTATGTGTGTGTGTGTGTGTGTGTGCATTTCTGTGTGTGAGAAGACTTCACATGTGTAATTGGAGACTCAGCCATTTACACACCGAAAGGGACTTGAGTTGACGCGGGTGTGATTTTCATATCGAGTTTTCATACCGCTCGCAGCAACACAGCAACAAGCAGGTGTGTGTGTTTTTTTGGTGATTGGTGTTTGGGAGGAGTGGGGTTTGAAATGAAACTGGCTCTGCCTCCAGTCACACAACTTCTTTCAGAGTTCTGTGTCACACAAGTACAAATAGAGTCAGAGCTCATGCACATGTGATCAGATTGGTCTCATACGAGAAGATTCCAGCCTTTGTTCGGTATTAAAGTGAACTAGACAGGGTAAATGGTAGAACCAAATGTAGTGAAACGCTATGGAGGACTGTGGTCCTGTCTAAAGCTGTGAGCCTCGCCGAGGAATTTGACCTTTGACTCAAATGAATGATGTGGCAAAGGGTTTCTTAAACAAACTGAAATAGGAAATGAAGTGTTCTCCACTAGAGGCCACGCACTCACTTGGCCTGGGTAGATGGATTAGACACAGTTTAATCCGAACCATCAGCAGAAAAAAATAATTTGCTTGTTGTTCACTGTGAATTTACAATTTCTCCCCATGTTTGAAGACTAGTTTGAATTCTAAATTATTAAGTGACAACCCTAGTTATCAAGCGGGCCGACATTCCACAAGTTACTTAAGGTTGTTTTCGTTTGTATTTTTGAACAAACTGAAATGTGTTCCTCGATTGCCAAACAGTTCAGTAAACTGTAGATTCAGCAATGTGTCTACTGTATGTTGCAGAGTTTCTCTTCCAGAGGTAAGAATTGTCATATTTTACATTTAGGTATTGTAATTGTACCCATGGGTCTCATAATATATACGAAAAAAAGAATGCAGAATTCATAGGGAATCTGTCAGCAGCTTTTACAACCTTTACATGGCTCTTGGTGGCAAACACGGAATTGCTCTGCCTACTTCTGAGGTATAATTCTACATACATCACTCATACTGTAGGTACTTGAGTGTTTTTTGCTATTTGTTGATGTGTGTATTGATTTATATATCCAGTTCTTTTTTTTCTAAATAATGGAAGGGTTTTACTTTGAAAACTCAAGGAGCGTAGGACCCAGAGTGTCCGTCAAGCACAAAATCAACCACAATCAACCACAGTGTCTGTAAGTGGACCACTCAGAACAACGTTTACGGCTTGTCGGGCAGAGGTAATTAAAGAGAAATCACAATGCAGCTCTGATTAAATGACAAGCCATCACTTTGTCACCACAGTGAAGGTATCAATGCTATGTATTGACAGTACATTGTCCACATATAGCACAACCCCCCTCCAAACCACCACAAACACACACACACACACACACACACAGCCAAACACAAACTTTCCCCTCAGCTTTATAAAATTAGAAGTGCTAATTAACGATTTTGTTAATTACCTGACAGTATCAGCAGTTTTTATCAGGAGCTACAGGTCAAAGGTCACATCCTCTGTTTACATCATTAAACAACATATGAAGGAAAAAAAAACAGCTCAATGCTATAATTACATGGCACTATTTATCTACATATTCTAAATTATAGCCCCCCCCCACCACCACCCTGACGGATAAGTGGTGCAATAAATGGATGGATGGATGGATGTTCTAAATTCATGGAATGGTTTTCTTATATTTAGATTTATTTTGTTGTTTTGAAAACAGTGTAAACACATGTATTGTATCTGCAACCTAATCACTGTTGCGTGTCCATGTTAGCAGTGCTGCAGTTTGCATGGATGAAACAGATTGGCATTTCTTTTTTGGACAAAGCATGACAAAGGACCTAAGAAACCCTCTAATTGGCAGAATTGACAAGAAGAATTGATGTAGAAAGAAAAAAAAAAACACATGCAAAATTTGAAAAGTAAAATCAAGGAGAAAATAAAACTGTATCATGATTGTCCATCCAAATATTCCAATAGAAATATTTACGACCAAAAATATCAAACCATTACACGGCAATATCACTGATGTCCCACAAAATCATGAAACCTCTGTCATTCACACTTCTGAATTTCTTCTGCGTCTTCAGTTCTTTTTTTTTTATTTTCTACTGTCGTTTTATATTTGAACTTTTCCAACAGTCTTCACTCCAGAGCTTAAAACTTTTTTTTTTTTTTTTTTTTTTCTCAGCAGAATTACTTAGCGTAGGTGTCATGTGGAGACTGATAATACTATAATCATGGTTGTGATGACTGACTCCTACAGAGGAACACTTCACATGGCTTCAATGTATTATTACTAGCTTTCATCTTATAAAACCATTTTTTAAAATTTTACTGTTACCCACTGGGCTGAATGAATTTAAGTATTTAAAAGCAGACAATTCTTAAAGGAGTTAATCAAAAAAGAAAGAGCTCAGAGAAAGCACTTAAGAAAGGGGGAAATGTCATTTATAAGTCTTGCATTGTTTGGAGCACTTTTTTTGTACCATTTGGGAGGAAAAACTGTTAAAATTTGAATGTGAAATATATTAAATTTTCCCGTGCAATCGCATGTGTAGGTCACATCAACATGTGGAGAAGACAAAATTAGTTTTTTTTTTCACATATTATTGGTCTTTCAGGTAACAGTAACTGTTATTTTGCACAACTCTGCAGTTATAGACACATATATAACACACACACATGTATATACACAATATACTATCAACACTGAAGTGTACTGCGATTGACAAGCAAACAGAGACTGTAGGTCCTTTGATGGCAGATGTTTAAGATGTTTTTCACCACCAGCAATTGTCAACCCAATAAGAATTTGGATGGACAAGAGCAAAACCAACCAATCAAGCAGCCCTAAAAGAAATGTATTTCATGTTTTTTGCTGACTGGGACCATTAGAAGATTAAGGTGTGAAAGACACCTGTCTTTTTAAATCCTGTATCTAAAACACATGATGCTGTACATTAAATAAAGTTGCTGATGTAGATTAATATTTTTTCTAAGATAAGACAACATTAAGGAACTGACAATTTCAAATGTAACACGAAGATGAGTTGCTGTACGAGAAGGAGTAAGTTATGATGGTTTTAATACACAATCAACATGAAGGGAGAGAGTGAGGCTGTAAATATGTATAATAATGTAAGATGAGAGAGATATGTCACTAATTGGCTACTAATTACTCAGTAAACTGTCTAATTAAGTCACCAGTTAATTAGGCTTTGCTTGCACATCAGTCTTTGTGAAGTTATTTCAAGCTTCATGGTTATAGATGTGGGAGCAAAGGAAATGTGGGCACTGTGGTGTAGGTTAAAGGCCTGTATAACAGGTTCAGCTGTAAGACACACCGAGAGAGAGTGTGTGTGTGTGTGTGTGTGTGTGTGTGCACTCAACACATGTACACACACTTGTAGCCTGACTCTGTGCTGTTTGGTTTGGTGGGACTTGATAAAAACACTAGATGATGTTCACTTTTCAGTGTGTTTGTGTGTGTGTGTGAGAGAGAGAGAGAAAGAGAGAGAGAGAGTGACAAAAGCAGACAAGACTTGGTTTCTGCATCTGTTAATTGAACATATCATGTACTGCATGTTCTCACCGCATGCAAGTACTTAGCAAAATGACTGCTGGATATTACAAATTAAATGCCTGTCACAAGATCTTTTCTGAAACAGTGAAACCAGTTTTGAGATCACTTGATTATCAAGGCACCATGGGCCATGAAGACCAGTGGACATTGTGGGCCATGAAGACCAGTGGACATTGTGGGCCATGAAGACCAGTGGACATTGTGGGCCATGAAGACTAGTGGACATTGTGGGCCATGCAGACCTGTGGACATTGTGGACCATGAAGACCAGTGGACACTTGCAAAAGAAAGATATAAACTTGATTTAAAAGATAAAATCCCATCATATCAAGTGACTTTATCTTACACAGGCCCAATGTCAGCACCTTAGTTACCACAGCAATTATGGAACAATGGTAACTTGCAAAAGGTACAATTTGTAGGCCAGAATATTAGTTTCAAAAATAAACCCAACAGTGTAAATGTTATGTCAGATGTCTATGAATTTTGTTGCAGGGATAGCTATGGAAGTTAGCATGCTAACCAGCTAGCTTTGGCTATGTCAATTCATGTAAATCACTGTTGACTTCACGCCCAGCATTCATAACACTCATAATCATCGTGTTTTACCAAGAACAGGCTGCTGTTCGCTGCAGTCTATCACACACACACACATGCACACACACACATATGACTACCTGAACGTGGACTCTGTACTGAAAGCTGTCTGAATGTCACTTGATTGAGAGAAGCTATGGAAGCAGTGACAGAAAGACACTGATGCTGCTTTCTTGTCATAGGCAAACTTCTCCTGGACTATACAGCTTTCACACGCCGAACCAAAAACCAACAGTCACGTGACTACAAAAAAGAAGCAACTGTAAATACAGAAATTCACACTGTAGTTAGAGATGCAGTAAACTTAACAACATGCCATGTTGGCTCAGCCTGGCTGGAAGACTTTTTTTTTTTTTTTGTAACAAAAATGTTTTCAATTTGTGGTCGCAAAAAATTCAAATGAATGAGCCTAATGTTGGCTGTTTGGGTCAATGTGTTAGATAATGGAGCAGCCGTGGCCTAGAGGTTGGAGGAGCAGCTTGTGATCGGAGGCTCACGGGTTTGATTCCCCCACCAGACGGTTATGAAAGATTTGGGTGTGGTGGAATGTTTAATGCAACAAATGCTCTCCCCTCCATTAGCTGTCTGATATGCCCTTGAGCAAGGCACTTAACCCCCCCAATTTGCTGCCCGAGCGCATGATGCTGCCCACTGCTCCTGTGTGTTTCACTGCATGTAATTTGCTGGGTGTTGCATGTGTGTGTTCAACTAAGGATGGGTCAAATGCAGAAGACGAATTCAGTGTGTGTATGTAAAAATATATATACTGTCAATAAAGCTGATTCTTCTTCTTCTTATAATGTGAGTTCACTTGCTCGAAGGGAGTAACAATAACTTGTCCATTTGAGTGAAACATATGGGGAAAACCTGTGCTCGCATTTCAGACCTGTTCCCCAATTAGTCTAAATGTGTATCACATGTTGCTGCTTTAAACTGTATGGTCTACAAGTTTATTTATTTAACATCTTAGAATTTTGCTTCATTCATTTTTAGTTACTTTTCCTTACCAGAAAAAAAAAACAAATAGCAAACCAAAAGATTTCAAGTCTTTTCAGATGGTAAATAGCATGCTGCCTGCAAACCTGAATAACCTCTGTACAACGCAAGCTGGCTGGACTAGACCCTCCCGGAAACGGCCTTCAAAATGCACGTGCACAGGTGCGCCATGCAGAACTCCCCTGCTGCACCATGCAGGTGCTAGGAGCAGCATGGATTCTGCTCAGAAGCTCTAGTGCACTTCCATCACTCTGAAGTTGATGTTGTTTTGGGTCTCGTTGAGACTGATACTTTGAAATCCTATTTGCATGGGCAGACAAACTGGTTTGTGTCCAATTAATAATCAAAATTTTCTATGATCAGTCTGGATATAATCTAGACAGAAACAGATTTGGTCTGGCTGTCTGAGTAAGATAATTATTACACACACAAGTAGAATTCACTCTTCAAAACCCCACGATGTGAGACATCTCTGATGTCCACCAACAGCAGTTCTGTTTAGAGATCAAAGAGAGTTGAAAGACCAGAATTAGCTCTCACTAAATATTTCATCTTCAGTAGTGTCACAAAGGACATGATATCACTGATCTACTGAGTGCTTAGTAGGCTTCCAGTGCAAGTGCATCCCAAGTGCACAGTGTCTTAAGGAAAGGGTAAGCTATGTGGCTGCTTGGACATGCATTCACTGTAATAATGGACAAGATTGGAACACATGGTAGACTGCAAGATGAAGCATGACATTATCAGTGATAGTGGAATAAATTAGTAAACCAATCAAGTTTTGGAAAAATGAAACCTAAACATTACCTTGAACTACTGTATATGTGAGATGACAACCCAGTCACTACTGCACAGGCTCTGGCTCCAAATGACAACACCAGAAAAAGATGGCAGCACTTGCACACGGAATATAGCATAGGATGAAAGCAATTTAATGCATGTTCATGGATGAAAACTGACACAATGTATTGTGAGATTATTAGCAGGTAGACCTATTGAGGATGCCAGGGACCCTTTTCTGATAGTGGATATAGGGGATGTATTTTTCACTTAGAACAGAACTTTTTTTTTTTCTTTTGCCATGCAGAGAAATCACAAATGAAAGTAACATTAGCAACTGATCTCTTCTGGTGCTGCAGCTAAGTGGACCCTGGACCTGGCTGACTTAAATGAAACATAGCCTTCATTAAGTACGCCTCAGTGTTTAAGGGCACAAGCAGGAAACAGGTCCTGTAATGAGTGCTAATTTTATCTTCCTCTCTTTTTATTATTTGTGCGGAAATCTTATCACATTAAAATAAAGCAGGGGAGTAAGAGAGATGGGAATGGCATGGAACAAATGTAGGATGTGGGGTTGCTGTAGTTCATGGTTGTCACTTTAATGTATGCCATCAGGGCATCAGTCATTTGTTACTTTTTTGATATTACCACTGACATGTGGTGCAGTGGTTAGCACTGTCGCCTTATAGCAAGAGGGTTGCAGGTTCCAATCCCGGTGTGGGCCCTTCTATGTGGGGTTTGCATGTTCTCCCTGTGCCTGCGTGGGTTTTCTCCGGGTACTCCGGCTTCCTCCCACAATCCCAAAGACAGGCACGTTAGGTTAATTGGCTACTCTAAATTGCCCCTAGGTGTGAGTGTGAGAGCGTGTGGTTGTCTCTCTTTGTGTGTTGGCCCTGTGATTGACTGGCGACCAGTCCAGGGTGAACCCCGCCTCTCGCCCGTAGTCAGCTGGGATAGGCTCCAGCTCCCCCGCGACCCTGACGGATAAGCGGTATAGAAAATGGATGGATGGATGTTCATCGGTGACAAGTAAACAGTCATATTGTCAGGGAATTGGATTTAGCAATGTCAGGTATAGAGCAATATCTGTCTGAGGTTTATTAGCTAACAGCAGTCATGAAGTAGCAGTGGAAAACCGCTGAATCTAATGACATAAGAAAGGTTGTGTTTATTTGCTTTTGAATCAAATGTTTCATTTGTATGAGGACAATTCCTCTTTCCAAATAATCTAGCTTTCAGTGAAGAGCTCTTTACAGGAAGGCAAAAACACTCAATGGACTTCGAGTTGAGAAAACACATCGTCGTCAAATGTTCTATCATTTATGTGTGGAAAAAAGTTGATCTGGAGCAAACAAACCCTTTAGAAAAACTCGAGGCTTGTGAGTTTGTGGATTTAAGAGAGTTCAGACACTTCTTATTCACTTCTCTCGCTGTCAAATTGTCCTGACAATTATTTGAACACAACATTAGGCAGGCAACAAAGAAGAGAGATCATCCAAACAATAACAAAAGGACCTGGCCTGTTCACACCGGCTGTGCTGTCACACTTGAGCAGTTCATATTTATTTAACTGCCAAATTAGACTCTACATTTCATCCAGCCCGTGGACAGAGAGAGAGGGGGGGCAGAAAGGCTAAACACTGCAGGCTCATTATCTCTCTAGTTACATGTTTACCGTTTCTAAATACACCTAATTGGGAGATCAAAGCATCAGTGACTACCTCTCCCCACGGCTGAGAGGGCAGCAAGCCACAGATCTGCTCACCAACTCGCTAATTTGATCAAACACACTCTTGTCGTTGCTTCAGAGTGCTCATCGTGAGTTCACTCGGGTGTGGCTTGGAAGTGGGAAAACGTCTCGCATCACCTTTAGGGTTTGTTGCTCTTTTTTTTTAATGCAGTCAAAGGAAAACTTCGTTTCCTTGCGGGTTTTGACTTTTTCTCAGTTGAATGAAGAGTTGATCTTCTGAATCGGAGTCTGCAGCGTTTTGTTCATTTGCCTCAGAGAGCAATTTCTTTGACAGAGTGAACATGCACTGAAATGGAGTTTGAGTGAATTTCTGCAAATGCTGCTTACTTGTAGTCCACTACTATTTTTGCAAGGGACAGGCTCTGATTTCTTAAATTCAATTCATTTTCAATAAAAGGTTAAGTTGCCCTGTATTTCTTTTACTTATATACACCTTTAGTTTTCTTAAGTCCCTTTATTCACCAACATATGCAAATAGTATTTATGAATACAGTCAATAATGTAACAAACTCAGCACTCTAATAAACATTTGCACAGTTAGCGTACTACAGTGAGATAAACTTAATACTTTGGCAAATCTATTACCTGTCACGCCTTGTGTTTTGGTTATGTTTTGTCCTTTGGTTTCTAGTATCATGTTTCATGTTTTTGTCATGTCCTGTTTTATTTTGAAAGCGTCACTTCCCCTGTGTGTCTGTTTCATGTAGCTTTGCTTTTGGTCATCCTGATTGCTTTCTCCTCCCTTAATGTGTTTCACCTGTCTCTCGTTATGTTGTCTATTTAGTCCTCGTCTTCCCCGTCACTCTTGGTCAGGTCGTTGTTTTGTCTCTGTGTATTGAAGCTAGGATTTTTTTTGTCTTGTCATGTTATTGCCACAGCTTTTTGTTGATCCTAGAGCCACAGTAAGTGTGTGCCAGTGTTTTGTGTTCTTTGTTAAAAATAAAAGAATATTGTTCTTGGACCTCGGACTGCCTCCGTTTTTGAGACTCTGCATCGGGGTTCAGCTCTCTGCGTCAGCGACACCGTACTTTTCTGACATTACCAATATTTATCTCACCCTGAGAAGCCTTCACACCTCACTCCTTTACTCTATACATCATGTCACGTCACATCACTTACATGGGCATGCTTTGAAAGTAAGATAACTGTTGTCGTAGTTATTTTTTCTGGACTAAAATATGGAACCAATTTATTTAGGGAAGGGAAGAGGAAATGAAGCAGCAGACAGCAAGTGAGGTCACTCATGCTAATCAGTCCAGTGCTACACGAGACATTGGCCAACAACCTGTGGATAGAGCCCAGTGCCCAATCAGGAAAAATTACCCACTTCACAGGTAATGGGAAACTAGCACAGATTTTTTAAAATTCTGTCTGGTTTGACACATACAGCTGGCCTGGATTTCAGTGTTCAGTGTGTTTTCCTCTTGATATTTTTGGGGGGCAATAATTCAATTCTAAGCATGCTTTTTCTGATCAACATCAAAATTGTATAAATGTTACAGCAGTGGGGGTGGGGCACACAGGTTCATGGAGGTATGGGCCGAATATAAACTGGTCATGACAGATAACTCAAGATTGGGAAACAAGTGGGGCTGTGGAGCAGTCGTCCACCTGTTGAAAGGTTGGTGGTTAAATCCCTGGCCTCTGCGGTCTACATGTATAAGTGTCCTTGGGTAAGACACTAAACCCCAAATTCCCTTGGTGTGTGAGTGCTGGTGAATGGTTATTGCTCCTGATGAGCAGGTGGCACCCTTCATGGTCTCCTCTGCCACCTGTGTATGAAAGCTTACATGAAAGGGTGAATCTGGCTCGTTTTTTAAAGACCTTTGAGACTGGAAGGGCACCATATAAGTACGATCCATTACAATTTAGGTCATTTTTAGGGGTGTTCAAGCACAGCTAAATGTCATCTCAGCACCCCTTAAAACAGTAATTGTTATTAACTATTAAGATTATTTGTATTTTTTCAGCCCCATGAAAGAAAAATATTAAGCTATTTGTCAGCATTTGTGAATGGTAGATGGTGTGACTCTATTAAGATACAGATCTTCTGATGGGATGTTGAACAGGTAGCCAAATTCTCGCATCAATATGGCTGTGTACATCCCCAACCCCCCCTCTACTAACACGAACATGGCCTATGATGTCCTCCACTCTGTCGCAAGCTCTGTTCCTCATCTCTGGGACAACCATGCCTCTCCTTCCCACACTCTGCCCATCTTCTGTCGGCATGTCACCTGCCCTACCAGAGACAATAAAATACTGAACTTATTATGTGCTAACACCAAGGAGGCATATAACTCATCACCCCTCCCTCCCCTGGAAGATTTGATCACAACCTGTTTCACCTCATGCCTGTGTACAAACCTATTGTATACAGGCGACCAACGATCACAGTGAAGGGATCGTCTGGGGAGCCTGTTGAGGCTCTGAAAAACTGTTTTGATTCTACTGTGTGGGAGGTACTGTGTGACAACCTTTAGCTCACAACCTCCCCCTCCTGTTTTGTCTGCCCCCCCTCCCAGCACACTTCAACTTCAAACTTTTTACATACAGTGAAATTCTTCTCTGCATTTAACCCATCACTGATTGAGCACACACATGCAACATGCAGTGAAACACATAGGAGCAATGGGCTGCCATGTCTGGTGCCCGAGGAGCAGTTGGGGGGTTACCTCAGCCATTACTAATGGAGGGGGAGAGCATTGATTAATCACTTCAACCCCCACCCGGGTTTTTTCCTGCCGGTCTGGGGGGAATCGAATCAGCGACCCTCCAGTCACAAGCAGCTTCTCCAACCTCAAGGCCATGACTGCCCCCTCAACTCCCCTGCTCCAACATGTCCCTCACTGCAGACCAGGTGCATTCTACTAAGCTGAGCTTAGTAGAATAAAGCCGAGAAAGGCAGTAGGTCCAGATGGCATCAGCTCCATGCTCCTCAAGTCATGCACAGACCACATACCATGCACATACTAAATATGACAGTGGAGTAAGCTACAGCTTCACCGTGAGCCTGACGCTAAGAGAGTGCCACAGCTGTGGAAAACATCCTGTATGGTACCAGTGCTGAGGACACCGCACCTCAAGGACCTCAACTACTATTGGTCATTGGCACATCCCACCTCATGAAGACCCTGGAGAGGTTGGCCTTTGTACACCTTCGCCACTTGATGAGCTTATCAATGGACCCACTTCAGTTCGCCTACCAGTCCGGCAATGGTGTGGATGATGCATGCACCTTCCTCCTGCACAGGACCCTCTCTCACCTCAACAAGCCTGGCAGCACTGTGAGAATGTTTTTTGATTTCTCCAGTGCTTTCAGCACCATACAACCTGAGGGACAAGTTGGATCACTAAGATGTGGACCAGCACCTTACAATGTGGCTATTGGACAACCTCACTGACTATCCACAGTATGTGAGGACACAGAACTGTATGTCTGATATGAGGTCTGCAGCACGGGGACCCCACAGGGAACAGTCCTGACTGCATACTTCAGACACAACTCAAGCAATGGTCACCTGCAGAAGTTCTCTGATGACTTTGCAATTGTTGGCCTTGTAACTACGACAGGATGATGCAGAATACAGATAACTGATTCAGGACTTTGTGGACTGGTACCAGCAGAACTGCCTCCAGATCAATGCGGGGAAAACAAAGCAGTTGATGGTGGATTTCTCCTGAGGTCTTTTGGAGTGCGGGGGGACACCTCTCAGGACTCTGTAGTGGCATCGGCCCTATTCTATGGAGTGGTCTGCTGGAGCAGCAGCATCTTTACTGCAGACAGAAAGAGACTGGACAAAATCAGTAGGAAGGCCAGCTCTGTCCTAGACAGCCCTCCCCTCCAACCTGTGCAGGTGATAGGAGAGAGAAGGATGATAGCAAAACTATCCTCTCTGTTGGATAATGACTATCACCTCTTGCATGAGACTCTCACAGCTCTGAGCAGCTCCTTCAGTGGCAGGTTGTCTCACCCCAAGTGTGTGAAGGGGCCTTACTGCAGTTCTTTCCTCCCTGCTGCTGTGAGACAACCAGCACTGCTCCCGGCAGAACCCATGCACTCCACAACAAACTGAATCTCAATATATACTTGTGCAATAATCCCTCATCTCCTAGTAACTTTTTACTGTTAATTTAAAAATCACAAAATACTGTAAATGCTGTGTTTTTTTGTATAGTTTGTTTAAAAGTGTAAATATGCCCGTATTTTTTTTTTACTATGTATATTTTTGCGAGACCTATTGGCACCATTATTTTGCTATCCTTGTGCTGCTGTGACTATGAGGATTTCCCCACTGCGGGACTAATAAAAGCTTTTCTACTCACCTAATTCCTGCACTTGTTTCATTCCGACTCAGTGTGAGACTGTGTTCTGCTGTCGTTACAAGTCATGCTAAATTTCTGTCACGTGGGCGGGGCTTAGAGTTAGGCGCCCACACACAGTGAGTGGAGAGACAGGTGAAGATACTGTCACTTTATGTTAAATCTTGTTACTTCTTTCTCTGTTCTGTTTGAGATGCAGCATGAATTTGGGGGCAGAAAATACGGTTTGAAAAACTCAACATCAGTGTCTCCTTAAATCATGACAGTTACTGAAGATAATCAATGGACCTTCCTGTGAACCGTTTCACATTGGAAATATTTTCTTTTTACCACAATACTCCATATCAGTGCCCAGAACATCTATCCATGGACTAGGGGCTTGTGCTTGGGGCAGACTGACAGAGCTCATTGGCTGAGAAAAGTTAGCTAGCTTAGTTAGCATAGTTACTAGCCTCAAATCTGTGAGTTTATGTATGCTTCTGTCTGTGCAATGTTAAAAAAATAAAATATTTACATTAAATTGCTCAAAACAAGGTCTGTGGATTATCTTGAGTAACCAGGTTATGAGGTCAATGCATTTTTAGAGCTGTGAAATTCCATCTAGTTCCATTATATTCAGGATAAGGCAGACATCTTTACAGCCGATATCATAAAAACTCAGCAACTCACAGCACAACAGTCTTGATAGACAAGCAGCACTACAGGTAAGAAGAAAAATATGTATTTTTGATTTCGAGATGAACTGTCCCTTTGAGAACCTATCTGACACATCCATCCATCCATCCATTTTCTATACCGCTTATCCGTCAGGGTCGCGGGGGATCTGGAGCCTATCCCAGCTGACTACGGACGAGAGGCAGGGTTCACCCTGGACTGGTCGCCAGTCAATCGCAGGGCCAACACACAAAGACAGACAACCACACACTCTCACACTCACACCTAGGGGCAATTTAGAGTAGCCAATTCACCTAATGTGTATGTATGTATGTTTTTGGGATTGTGGTAGGAAGCCGGAGTACCTGGAGAAAACCCACACAGGGGCAGGGAGAACATGCAAACTTCACATAGAAGGGCCCAGACGGGGATTCAAACCTGGAACTACAGTGCTAACCACTGCACCACCGTGCTGGCCCCTATCTGACACATGTATGTCTTTAAGTGACACTGAGTGATTGCCACAAAGCCAACAGTTCTGGATATCAGGTCTCATTCTAATGCACAGATGAGTTGAGAGTTGTGAGTATGACTTTTTCCTGCACAGGGAATGTCTACAGCATGAGGCTCAGTTCTGTGGAGTGACAGATGTGAACCTGACCAAAGAGTTACACCAGTTTAAGTGTCTGTTTGAAAGAAAGAGGAAAAAAAAACAAAAAAAAAAACGAGGAGCTGTAGAATATAACACAACAGAATTTCCTGCTTTAATGCAACTGTACCTGGGTGCCTGTAGGGATTTACTTCTGTACTTCACTGACCCTCTTGGTGGATGCTGCTTCATGAAAGCAC
Organism: Scatophagus argus; assembly: GCF_020382885.2. Taxonomy (NCBI): domain Eukaryota; kingdom Metazoa; phylum Chordata; class Actinopteri; family Scatophagidae; genus Scatophagus; species Scatophagus argus. The sequence goes on along the minus strand of NC_058510.1, from coordinate 18,735,345 downwards.
AGCTTCTCTTGCTTCTGCAAAATCAAGAATTAGCAACGGAACAGCAGTGATGATGCATGAAACAGCAACGTTTCCATGTTTGCCATCTATAAACAAAGAATAAAGGCTTTGGGTATCATGCACCTCATTCAAACACAACGACTGAGCTCCTTTGAAAATGTCAAAGGTGCTTTGAAACTGTTTTTAATAATTTAATTATTACCTAGCTCATTCTCTCTCCCGCTGTGTGTTTGTATGTTTGAGTGTGTGTGTGTGCGTGCGTCAGGAGTGTGGCTTGTGATATGAGCATATGAGCAATTTGTGGAGTTTGCAGTGAATGTGTGTGTCTGACAATGTGAACAAGCTGAAATAGAAGGAATAGTATTTTCATTAGTATTCATGTCTGTTCATGTCAATGTAATTTTGCACTGCGTGTGAAACAAGGAGTAAGCACAATCATACAACCCATTAGTATCAGCACATCTAGCTGTTGAAAGGTGACGCTATTCTACTGAGTATGTGCTCACATTGAAATTCTGGGACTGATTTGAATCCCATCATTGTATGGATTAGCCACACCTTTGTTTAAGCAACTATATTAATGAGGAAAATATTGATCACAATACCTGCAGTGATCCCAGACCAGCAGAAATGATGCAAGAAGTGCACCTCCCCATTAAGGCAGATGCTGTACACATTTACACATGAGGCAGTGTAGTACTGTCCATAGTACTGAAGTAGAGGAGATTATTCCCGATTATTACCATATCCTCTTACTACCATGAACGCTTCACAATAAAACAACATTCATTTATATGTTAAACTTGCTGATTACACTATATTGCTGCTGTTAAAAGATGAAGACTTTTAAATGGGTGTATGTTATGATATTATTAGTTGGAATTAGGTGGTTCAAGTGTATGCAAGCAAATGTCACATCTTTTACAGGAAGAAAAAAAAATAAGAGTTTGGATTAAGAGGTTTTTTTTTTGTTTTTTTTTTTTGCCATTTGGTCTTTGTACAGCACCACACTGGATTTGAAATGAAACACTCAAGATGTGAGCAAAGTGAAGACTTTCAGCTTTAATTCAAGGAGATTGACGACCATTTTTATACACCCACCCCCATTTGTGGCAGCTCATAACTGATGGGATAAACTAACATAATTACAAATATATGAAAGCTGAAAGTCTTTACTTCGCTCACATCTTGTATGTTTTATTCAAAATTCAGTGTGGTAGCCAAAAAACATATATTTGTCCCTATAAAAATATCCCCCTCTGGGGATGGTGTGTGTGTGTTCCTCAAGCTCAGGTCCTCTACCAGAGGCCTGGAATTTGAGGGTTTCTGCACAGTATCCTCGCACTTTCTAGGACTGCACTCTTCTGAACAGAGACCACCAGTGTTGTACCTGGAATCTGCTGGAGCCACTCTTCCAGTTTGGGGGTCACAGCCTCCAGTGCCCCGATTACCACTGGCTTTCACTTGCCACATCTTTTCTAGCTCCTCTTTCAGCTCTGATATTTTTTGAGCTTCTTGTGTTTCTTGTTTTTGATGTTGCTGTCGCTTAGAAGCAGTACATCTATAACCACTGCCTTCTTCTGTTGTTTGTTGACCGCCACACTGTTCACCAAACCCATTTTGTCAGTCCAGATCTGGAGGTCCCACAGGATCTTAGCTTGGTCATTTTCAACCACCTTAGGACATGTCTTCCATTCTGACCTTGGGATTTCCAGCCCAGACTTGAAGCCCAAATTCACACTTGGATATGGCATTCCATGTACACTGCTCCTGCCTGCACCTTACATCCTGCCAGCCTCTATTGATCTTGTAATGAGTGCCTGTTCTTGTGCTGCTATGATTGGCAGTTCTGTGCTGTCCCTTAGTCCAGCCTTCTCTAGCCATTGGTAGGATGTTTTGATATCAACCACTTCCTCTATCTGTTGTTAGTGCATGTCATGCAGGGGCTTGTCCCTCCATGATGGTTTGTCCTCTTCCTCCTCATCATTGCTGCCTGTCTCTGCTGCCTGAGGTCTTCACTTAGCTGTTCATATATGGGGGCCATCTTCCTGATGTATTCCTGGATCTTTTATCCTGGGCAGTGGCTCTGACAGGCACTGGTCCTTGGCCTCCCTTGTCCTGCTTTGTGTACAGTCTCAGGCTGCTGGACTTTCCATGCATTGTGAGGAGCTTCCTTGTCTTGATATCAGTGGCTTTTATCTCCTCCTATAACCAACTTATTATGCCGGTGGGGTATCTGACGCCTGGCCGGGGCATATGTGTTGGTGCCCCGGACCTTGTTCTTACTGTTCTTACTCAGCTGACTTCTGAGGACCTTCCTTACTCTGTGTAGGTATTTGACTGCAGCTGACTTCCTTGAGGCCTCTTCATGGTTTCCATTTGCCTGCAGGGTCCCAAGGTATTTGTGACTATCCTGAACATCTGTAATATTGCCTTCTGCTAGTTCAACCCCCTCCATTCTGATCATCTTCCCTCTCTTTGTTACCTTCCATCTAACATTCCAGTGTCATTGCTGTAGATCCTGGTGATATGGATCAGCAAGTTAGTGTCTCGCTTGCTCTTGGCGTACAGCTTGATGTCATTTATGTAGAGGAGGCGGTTGATGACTACCCTAGTTCGGAACCAGTAACCATAACCACCCTTTGTGATGATCTGGCTGAGGGGTTCAGGCCTATGCAGAACAGCAACAGGGATCAACTTGGCATATACTGCACCTAATGGTAATGTGCAATTGTGCAAATAGCTTTAAGTTGACCTCTAGAGTTGTCTTCCACAGTCCCATCGAGTTCTTTTTGAAGGCTTTTAGTGTTCTCTTGATTTTGTACATTTCCAGGAATTCCGGTATCCATGTGGATGACATTGAGTTGTAGGCTTTCTTGTAGTCAGTGCAGGTGGTGCGCAGGTTAGTTAGCCTGGTCTTGCAGTCCTGAGTGACTGCAGTGACTCTGTCGACCAGTAGCTGGTGCTGCCCCTGGTATTGCTACCAATTCCCCTCTGAGCCCTACTTATGTATGGATGTACGGCCTACTTGTCTTAGCTGCTATGATGCCTGATGCCATTGGAAGTACGCTTTGGATGGTTCAGTGGAGAACATCCTGCTTGTTCTCCTAGGTTCAGCTTCTCATGTGTGCACACACACACACATACATACGTATGTATAGCTTGACACAGGCTTTGCTCCAATTATAATTTATTTTTTCTTCCATTAATCAACCAACTCATAATAACAAATGTGACTCATATTCCAAACTGTAAGTTTTTCATTATGAATCTGAACATTTTGTGGTATGTGGCATGCCACTCCCACGCCACTCCTACTGGACAGGCTTGACTAGATCACCAGCTGTGTCGCAGGTTTCTACATACAGAATTTCAGGAGCATGAATGAGCAGATGAATAGATAGAACTAACAATTTTTTGCAAATAGAAGGAGCTGGGACATGTTACAGAATGAAGTATTTTGGGATGGTAACTCTGGGGTGAATTACTTTATTTTTGTGTTTACTGCAATCATTATATTGACTCAAAAACATTCGATGTCTTGGTTGGTGTGGAAATCAGTGGCTCAGCATCTTTGTGGTTTGTTATCAAACTTTTTTTGGGGTAAAAACTTTATATTACTTGGTTTAATACAATATGCTGATGTAATTATTGGGATCTCTAGCCATGTGTTCAGGAGAACAATAGAGAGGCCTACATGTCCCTCCAAAAGCCGGAGCCAGGCTGACCTTTAGAACCTGACCATTAGAAAAACGGTGCCCCCACCCCCCATGATTTACACCTATATGTAAATCTGAATTCGAACGCAGACCGCACGGATATTGGCTGTGGTCAAGCCATCTCCACAGGAGTCAAAGATGATGTCAATCAGGTAATAAAAAGGCATTGAAACCCTCATAGTTTGTTTTTTCCCCGTGCGCCGTTGTGACAGTGAGAGCTCCTCCAGGCTTTCCTTGGTGTCCCGGTCGCCGATAGGGAGCAACCCTCAAATGTTTGATTATGATCACCTTTGAAATCCTGTCACAGTCTTCAACTTGCGGGCCGAGCAATAGACTGTTGTGATCGATGTGCAATCAGCTGATCTTATATTGAGAACCGTGTGCCAACTTTGTTAGAGAAGTAACAACATTTTTGGGGTTTTTTCCCCACCAGTGATTCTCATCGCTGCCATTGAGGGATGCATCAGCCCACATTGCCAGAAGAGTGAGATAATAGACCGTTCAGCACCCTACCGAGGACCACACTGCGGACGTTTAAAATGGATTATTTCTTTTCCGAACTCCAAAGGATCGGAGCAACACAAAGTAAGAGGCTTATGTCTGCGCAGAGGCATTGCTACAAAAGAGTTGCTTTTAACTTGTGTTACATTTATTGTGTTACAGATTGCCCACCCTCATCAGTCCAGTGAGCTCACATATCACCAGTTAAAGGACCAATACCTGACCAGATAAACTTCAGTTTACTGATTCTGCTATTGAGTGGTGATAGTGTGGGACTCAAAAAACTGCGGTGGTGATCTTTATTGGGCTCTTTGTTCTTCTTCTGTTTTTCTTCTGGATCTCCTTCCCTTTACACCTGGCATTGAAGCTGCCACAGGGCGCGAGTGCATGATCACAAATCTCCTTAGGGAACACATGATGCGCGAGAGTCTTTCCCCTTTGTCCCTTTGTTTGCCATGTAAGCCACACCCTGTGGCCACCCGCCATCTTGGCTCTAAGGAGCACGCTTCGTGCGTCACTCTGTCGCCATCTTGGCTCTTACAGATACATCACTCACGTGACTCCATCGCCATTTTCCCTCTCTCTCTCTCTCTCTTCCCTCCACACACACACCCACAAGTGCACACACACACATACTCGGCCTGACCCATACACCTATATTTACAGAGTCAGGCAAAATAATGTATACAAACATCAGGAAAAAATGGTTATGCCAAATGTTGGGAAAACATTGTACAACAGTACACAGTGTTATCATAATTTGATCAAACTTCGAAAGAGGTATCTATATGTAGAGAAGTACTTAATTAAATTAAATTACAAATTAAATATTTATGCATCTTTTTCTTTTCCTGATGTGTGTATACATTATTTTGCCTGATTTATGTGTATACATAAAGTTGGATTATAATAATGTTATTTCAAAGTAATACTTTTCTTCTGATAATTGTTGCAATGTTAATAAATCCTGTTATAATTTAACTCGTTGTTGTCTGTGGTTATTGTGAACATATTTGTTATAACAGCTTGTTTCATAACAATCAGTGCTCAAATTCGCCCTTCATTAATTCCTAAGAGACTGTTATTTCCTACGTATTAATTTGGCTATTGGTCCCTGGTGAGGATTGGTGCCCCAATTTTGCGTGTATAACGAATACCCATATTTGTTTCAATGAATATTCCCCATAATCATTGATATTACTTGCCAATAACCAATTTGTTCCTGCTAATGCACAACATAATGTATGAAAAATTATATTCAACTAATGATGCAGGTGAGTGAATCAATCTTTTCCAGCAATATACAAAGATAATCCACAGCAAGAAGCACAAATTATATCAATCATATTTGCTGTTGCTTTGATAACTCAATAGCATGTTGTCAGTGGATGAGATGAAACAAACTTCAAGCAACAGATGTTTGTTTAAGAGATAAGATAATCCTTTATTAAATGTAAGTAATGTAATGTAGTAATGATTGTGTGAGCTAAATAATGAGATTTCACTCTTAGAAAAGTGAAAATAAAAAAAATGTGTAGAACATGTAAATGTAAAAAATAATAATAAAAACAAAATAAATAAAAAATCACAGTTCATCTTGTGGATTATTTTTAAATTATAGAACTTAATAGAATTATTTATTAAATTATAGACTGTAATGTAATGTAATGTCGCCATGTTGGTAATAAAAGAATGTTGTTAATGTACTTACTCAGATGTCCGTGTCTTCTCCTGTTTTGTGTTGGTATCCTGAAATATGTCCCCAGAGCTCTCCTGTCCATGTGGCCCAAAACCTTCATGTTCATCACATTAAATGTACTTGGGGCCTTTCTGTAACGTTATTATTCAACAAACTGTCTGTAAAATTCTCTGCAACACAGTGACTCCACTTGTGTATCCATCTGAGCACATTTATTGCAGCAGCACCATATCCCTGGCATGGAGCCTATCCCATCTGACAACAGGTGAGAGGCGGGGTACACCCTGGACTGCTTGCTAGTCAATCTCAGGGCTGACACACTACACCACAACACTCACACCAGGGGCCATGTAGAGCAGCCAGTTAACCTTAAGTACGTGTTTTTGGGAGAGGAAGAACGTGCAAACTCGAAACAGAAGGGCCAACACCCTGCTAACCGCTGCTGTGCTGCCCCACTCCAGGTCCAGGTCCAGTGACTTGGAAATTTCTTTGTATGCATCCCCATCCCCAACTTATACTTTTCAGTAACCTTTTCTCTGAGTTGCTTGAAGTGTTTTTTTGTCATTATGGTGTAACTGTAGTCAGGAATACTGATTAACCAGTCACTGGGCCATCCAGACACAAGTATCTTTATACTGTAATCACTTGAGACACATTCACTTCAGCTGACCTGTATTTCACTAATTATGAGACTATTAGCACCAACTGGCCAGACCTTCACTGAATTAGGTCAGTCACTCTAAACGGGGGAATATTTATGCAGTCACTCATTTTGCGTGATATATCTTTAAATAATGGACATTACTTTGTTTTCACCTTGACATTAAAGAGTTTTTGTTATTTTTATTTTATTTTATTTTTTTTTTTTTGTAAATTCATGTCAGAAAAAAGCCAAATTATATGACTTATTTATTTATAAAATCAATTAAAGTGGAAAACATTCAGGGGGTGAATGCTTTTTATAGACACTGTTCCTTTTGAAGCTAAAGACAAGGGCCGTCTTAAATATTTTTGGTTTATTTTTGAGTTGTGGTGAAACTGAGAAAGGTTGGTGGTCTGTTGTGAATAAGTGGAGACTGGGCCGACATTAGAACCACTTCATCTGTACTTAAGACTGCAAGTGAGCACAACAAGGATGTACAGGAAGTACAGTCGGTAAAAAGTCGTAGCAGGAGGTGGATTCTGTAAATTGAGAGGAATATTTGAGGAACAATTTGGGTAATATTTGTACTGCTTATGATGATTAGTTGATTTTTAAGTAAATTTTACTGTTAACCTAGAGGTTTGATTGTTCTGATTGTCGGATTGCTTGTGTTTCTTGACCTGTCACACTTCTTTTAAGGATGTCATCATTACATATCTCAACTGAATACTGAATTTCTCTCAGGATCAGTAAAGTAATAATATCTACTTGAGCACAATGGTATAGCTCAGTTCTAACTCAACTGCATAATTAGAAATATGCAGTAGGTTCTTCCGGGCTTGGTGAAGAAGTTTTCTTACTTAAGGGCATGATATAGAAAAGCTACAAGGTTTTGCATGTGTAATATTCTTCCTGTGCATACAGAGAAACTGGTCTTTGATTTTCAAATTGATGCCTCAAGCAAGTGTGTGTTGTCGAGAAAAATGGATGAGTGAGTAGACGAGTGAAGCTCTGAATGCTGAGGACAAGTAATGGCTGTATCTGAAACACAATATCCTTCTTCATTCATCACCATCCACTAATATCAGACTATGCTAAGACAGGCACACATACACACACGCTTATCTCCTGTGATCTGATACTCATTTGTTTCGAATCTAGCTGAAACGCTTTGTCACTGTTTCAAGTACAAGCAGAGTAACTACAACGTACGTGTGTGTGTGTCCGAGGCTTAACCATCACCTAACCATAACACTAACTATAACCTCAGCCTAACCTTAAACCTAGACACGCATTTTGTCCCCATTAGTAGTGCAGGAGTAAGGCAGGTCCTCACAATGTGACTGTATAAACAGCCCCTACATCTACAGGAATACGCGTCCACACACACACAAAAATATGGCACCAACGTTTTTTCATTAGTTTCAGGCATGTTGTGGTCTGCAAAGTACACCCAAGGACAAATGAAAAAAACAGAAAAACAAGCACACACCCACCCACACACACACACAGTCATGTTTCCATCACTTTGGGGGACATTGCATACACTTACATTAACTTCCTGGAGGCTTAAGCACCTTACCCTAACCCTCAAGCAAGTCTTCACAATAATAATTAATCATTTACATGTGGGGACTTGCGTTTTGTCCCCACAAGTAAGGCAGTAATAAGATGGGTCCCCCACAACTACGGAAATACGCATCCACACATACACACACACACAAACACACACATATAGCACTAACATTCTTCCGTTAGTCTCAGTCATGTTGTGGTCTGTAAAGTACACACAGGGTCAAATGAAAAAAAACAAACAAAATAAACAGAAAAAACATAGTGAAACTATTTGTCTTTGTGATATAACACCTGTGGTCCACTCTGAGCACTTAACTGTACAATACACCTAAAAGTTTATTATTTTCCATGACCCCCCCCCCCATGAAAATCTGTATCTGCAGTCATCAATAAACAAATTCAGTGACAACCTGAGATGGAGAGAAAGAAGTAAACGAGTGTGATAACAAGTAATGAGCGGATGTAGATGTTAGTATGAAGAGTTGGCAGATAAGTACCAGCTGTCACAGGCATTTTATCTAGATGATGAATGTTTGCTGGTCAGATGGAATGGACTGGAGCTTTTTTGGCTTTGTATGGCAGACAGTCAGGTGCTCTGAGAGAGGATTAGCAGCGGCTACCACTGTCGCTCCTGCTACAGTATCTGCACCATCTGCAAAGATCACAAACAGACACACACACTCAGAGACATTTATTCAGTGGACAGCAGTTCGAATAGGAAATCATTATTTTTACTCAATGTAAATTCTAAATAGTTAACCTTTCATTATGCCAAATGTCTTCCAGAGAGTGTTCTAATAAGGTGCATATGATCAGTGCTGGAGGGAAGCATTCAGAGCCTTTAAAGTGACATTATGCAACTATTGCACCTTTAAATAACAGCTTCAATATCACTTTAATATCCTGCATCAACTGGGGTGAAAGATGCCTTTTTCATTCACACTCTGCTTCCTGAACGCTTCTTCCTGCATTACATGTAAGTTTACCTTAGGCTGAGCAGGAATAATCTTCAATAAAATGCTTTTTTGGTATTACGTAACACAGCACCAGCTGTGGGTCTGCTGTTAAACCCTGTTAATCAGATTGAACAGCTAATGTTAGCACAGCATCTTGTAGCCCACCAAACTTCTTCCATATTGTCTGCACGACAGCTTACCCTGCTGTTTGGATTGACCGGCAACCTACTCAAGTGATGCTGCTTCAGCGAAATAGCCATGCCCACTCATTTGGTTCTAACAGAGGGAAATAAAAAGGCATTAGGAAGGAAAAGTCATAAAAATGTGTCGTGGGGCCTGAGTCTGTTTTCACCATAGCAGTCAAACCTGGCAACGCATTTGAGTTTATGCTTTTTGCAGCAATGGTCTAACAACTGCTCACTGTCTTGCTAGTTTCTGTCGACTGTATAAATATCCTATGTGGAAATGCACAAACAACTTCATCTGAATATTACTGAAGGCTATTTAGAACTTGTTGCTTATTGTTTATATACACGAGGTACCGATTGTGCCCTTAAGGCTTAATTACTGTTTTGCCATGTTAACTGTCTGACTGTACATGAATTTGCATTACTGAATTTTAGGATGGATGAGGAACTCAAAGGCTAGCGCTAATTTAACATCCACATGGAGTGCTGTACTGGTAGTTCACCAGGCATAATGGGTGCAGGATAATGCAAAATATTTAGTTCCATCCATCCATTTTCTATACCGCTTATCCATCAGGGTCGCGGGGGAGCTGGAGCCTATCCCAGCTGACTACGGGCGACAGGCGGGGTTCACCCTGGACTGGTCGCCAGTCAATCGCAGGGCCAACACACAAAGACAAACAACCACACACTCTCACACTCACACCTAGGGGCAATTTAGAGTAGCCAATTAACCTAATGTGCATGTTTTTGGTATTGTGGGAGGAAGCCGGAGAACCCGGAGAAAACCCACGCAGGCACAGGGAGAACATGCAAACTCCACATAGAAGGGCCCAGACCAGGATTCAAACCTGGAACCCTCTTGCTATGAGGCGACAGTGCTAACCACTGCACCACCGTGCCGGCTAATATTTAGAGTTGATTACCGTATATGTAGGGAGTTGATATACTGACACTCCATTTTAACACCAACTATTTGTCCTCAGAAAGTTATGTAAAATATTTGACTGAGAGTAAAATTAACTCTCCTCTTGCTCCAAATTTCAGCAACGCCAGAAATGTAACTCCTCTCAATTTGCTGTGTAAAAATAAAACCAGAATATCTGCTCTGAGTAAATTCTATCTATTGATTTGGGTTTTCTATGCCTTTGAAAATATGGTTTTGAATTACTCATACACACAGTTGCCACAGCTGAGGGCATAGCATCTTATCCACTTGGACTCAAAGGTGAAATGATTAGATTTTAGTGATCAAAGGTCAAAGGTCACTCTGACCTCACAAAATGTTTTTAGCCATAACTCAAGAATTCATGCACCAATTATGTGGAACTTTGAAGTGATAACATTATATATCCAAAAGGTCAAAGGTCATCTTCACTGTGACATTATGTTTTCTGTCCACTTGTTCAGTACCATAACTGAGGAACAGAAGGGGAGATTGTCGCCATATTTCACATTCAGATATTGAATTAGTGACACATCTTGAGTGAAACTGAAAACTTGAAACTGCACGGACTGTATAGATCTTCTGTATTGCCAGTTTGAAGATGTGCCTGAATCATCTATGTTTTTGAATTTGTAGCTTCTTCTCAAAAACAGCCCTATAAAGAGGTGTGTCTGGAAACTTTTGTCTAGAGTAAGTGTAGCTGTTTTTGTTATTACCTATGACAGCATATGTACATATGTACAGCATATGTATATATACACTTGTCACAAACGTGGGCTGATGTATGCAAGCCAACACTTCTCCTTCTTTCACCCATTGTTTGAAGCCAGAACTTTTCTCTTTATGCAAATGCTTTGGTATGAGGTTTGTGCCTCAAAGTAGAGCTTTGCCCAGCCTGTTGGTGTGATGTTGGCTTTGCACCCTTTGTCTCCCCCAGATGAGAAATGATATCAACAAGAACTCACAGAGATAAATATTCACCCTCTTTAAGATGACTGACCTAATTCAGAATAGTCTCACAGTTAGTGAAATGGAGATCGTCTGAGTGCAGTGAATGTGTCTCAAGTGACTGTAGTTTAAAGACACCTGTGTCTGGAAGGCCCACTGACTGGTGAATCGGTATTCCTGGCTGAAACTACAGCAGGAAGAGACAGAATGCTCCAAGCAACCTTGAGAAAAGACTGTTGAATCATCCATCCATCATTAAGAAATTATGGCACATATGTACATCTGCCAAGAGCACGCCGTCCTCACAAACTGAGCGACTGTGCAAGAAGGAGACTAGTGAGGTAGGCCACCAAAACTCCTATGACTGCTCTGAAGCAGTTGAAAGCTTCAGGAGCTGTAGGAGAGATTCTACATATAACAACTGTTGCTAAGATTCTTCACCAGTCAGAGCTGTAGGCGAGAAAGCCACCGTCAAAGAAAGCTCTATTTAAAGCGCTCTGGAACTCTTTTCCGGAGGATCTCAGGTAAACTCAGTGTCCTCTTTTAAATCTCCTCTTAAAGCTCACTTGGTTTTTCTTAGTCATTGATCCTATTAAACTCAATTTGTTATTTCACTTTATGTTAATCCTGTTTTATTTTATTTTATTGAATTTTACTGTATTTTATCTAATTAATCATTGGTTGTCCTTTTCGGTTTACAGTCTTTTTTATTGTGAAGCACTTTGTAAATGTGAGTTTTGAAAAGTGCTATATAAATAAAGTTATTGTTATTATTATTATTATGTAATAAAAATCTAAAAAAGAAAAGGTCAGCAGCATACTGTAAACAGACACCCTGGACAGTACTATCTATTGTGCAGGTTTACACATGAGATGCCGCTACAGTGATGCCAGCTCGGTACACTGGTATGGTCCTTTAAACAATGTGAAATGTGAGCTTTATTTTGAGTTTTTTTTTTTAACCATGACAGCAATCAAAATACAGTTTGTCACTTTCAGCAGTTACACAGTCAGTATGACAGTAAAATATTAATCTTGAAACCTGTGAAAGTACAACTGATCTAAAAAGACAAATTAGTAAGTACCCTTTCACTTCTGCTTATTCTTAGAATAAGATCAAACACTATTAATAATGTCATACAGGCCTAATTCAATTTATGCATTAATTAACACGGATTCAATGTAATTAGATTTGACAGAAAAATTGTTTAAGGAGCACTTTAATTGCTTCAAGAACACATAACAAAGACGCAGTTAATTTCACCACTGTGTGTGTGTGTGTGTGAGAGAGAGAGAGAGTGTGCGAGAACTAGCGTGTGTATCTAAGTGTACAGTTTATACAGTGTATACATGGTGTGTGGTCAGGCAGAGCAGCACATATCATCATTTAATGATGGCTTAGCAAATGGTACATGTACACTCGATAGAGATGAAGGATGCTCCTGGCTGGTAGAAATGGTGCATGATGCCTCCCTCTCTCTCTCTCTCTCTCTCTCTGTCTGTCTTTCTGAAGTCTACAGTTAGTAGGCTGGAGCATCTGGGGTCCATTGGGGCAAGCGAGGCAGAGAGCAGAGCTATAGGGGCCAAGTCTTTGATTTTCCTGTCACGACTGCTTACAATGATTAATGCCCGGACTTTGGGGCCACTCTGTGTGATTATGGGGCCCACAAGCTCCTGCTGCTCTTGTACTGCTAACTGTGATGTCTGCAAATACATGCGCACACACACACACACACACACACACACACACACACACACACTCCTACTGTAAAGAAAAAGTATGACTGGTGTTGTGTTGAACAGCTCAAAATGGTGTGTGCATTTCCAGGCTGACCACCCTGCTTGAGATGACAAGAAAAAAGAAAAAAAAAAGAAACACTGTGCATCAAAACTGACAGATCTTCACAGCAGATATGATTACAAGCTCCGGTGTTGAGGTTCCATACAGCCATTCCTAACCCTCGGTTCTTATCTGTGTATGATTTACTATCACAAGCCGCTAAAATATAAAGCTGTAGTTCCTCATGAATATGACCTTGCACAATCTTACCTGCCTACTTGCCGAAGTAGCATTTCATGATGTTTACAAATCTACTTCAACTAAACCAAAAATAGAATTTCAAAGAACACAGCCATTACATACAGGGGGAGCTGTGAGGGGTTTTACTGGTATAATGGGGAATTATGTTTGTCACTTCAATTCAAAATGTCAGACTAGACAGACTTCAGACTTCATTACTCCTTACTGTAGTAGTGAATGTGACATGGTGTCTACACAGCAACATCTACACAGATACATCACAACAACAATTACTGTGAACACTGTTCCGGTTTTGATCAGGGTGCACAAAATATGGAGCCAAGTTAGGGCCAAAAGCTTCATTACATTGAATAAAGAGTTGAACTTGAAAGGTGAGATTTTTAACTTTGAAAGATACAGATACAGATACAGCATTTCTCAGTTTAAATATAATTTTTATAAAGTTCTGAATAAAGAAAAGAATAAAAGATCTATTTTCAATTTATACTTTCATATATGTTCTATTGTATATATGTGTATGTATGTTCTATGTCTACATTTGAGGTCTTATTTTTTTCAGTTGCAGATTTCGTGTTTTGAGATGCACCTTCTTTTTTTTTTTTTACATTTTCAAACCTTATTTTTTTTTCAGATTTCAGATCTTTCTTTTTTTTTTGCTTTCAGATCTTTGGTTCACTTTCAGGTCTCATCTTTTCAAACTTTTGGACCAGGTTGTTCTACAAAGCACCATGGTGATGCTTTGCAAGTTTGGGGCAGATTAGACTATGTTTGATGGAGTTATGCCACACTTTCTGTGTTTCTTTTAGCAAAAAAAAAATGGCTGAATGAACTATGAGACCCTGTAACGGTCATGCTCTGCAACGAACATTGAACATTTTGATAAGTTCTGATCCTTGTAGTGAACACGCTAAGTTTGATCAAGATCAGGTCAACGGCCTAGGAGAAGCTAGAAAAAAACGTAAGATCCCCAATTTAGGTCAGTTCTTGAAGAAAATCCAAAATGGCTGACTTCCTGGGCATTGTAGATAGTCAGCCCCTGCAAGACTTTTGTAGGTCTTAATGAGATACGTATGCCTGCCAAATTTTATGCATGTTGCTTGAGTGGTTTGGCCATGCAAACTCTTTTCATCCAAAAAACTTAAAGGGGGCGCTACTAAGCCAGTTTTTGAGGCCCATGTCTTGAACCTATATCAGATCGCAGTTGCAGATCCTGACGGGTTTGTAATTTTTTCTATATGGGAAAGGCCTCCTTTTGGAGTTCAAATACTTAAAATAAACATAATAATAGTAATAAACAAAAACCCTGCAAATAACAATAGGGTCTTCTCACTGTTAGTGTTCGTGCCATAAGGATAATAGTGGGAAAGAATAACCCTTTGAGGAATAATAGGGTCCTCACACCATTAGTGTGGAGGTCCTAATAAAAACAAAGAAAACCCTGTTAATAAGAATAGGGTCCTCACATTGTTAGTACTCAGGCCCAAATAACAAAGAATCATCCTGTGAAGAAGAATGGGGCACTGTTAGTGCTCAGGCCCTAAAAACCCTGTGAATAACAATAGGGTCCTCACACTGTTAGTGCTAGGGCTCGAATAATTCCAATCAGCCAGGGTGATAACTGGTCAGTCCCTGGTGGGGACCTCGAGACACCCTCTATCTGTCATAACACAACCCCAATTTCACAAAGAAAAAGAAGTAATGTGTAACGTTTTGAAGTATCGTCACGTAATCCAACTACATAATTCTAAATCAGTCTAAACAATTGTACAATATAGGAAATGGTGCTGGTGATAAAAAAAGAACAAAAAATATATTTTTTTCACTCTAGCTGATATGTTCTTTCTTCCAAACAGTCCAGCATAATTCACATGTCAGAATGTGGACGCAACTTGTAAACATCAGTAACAGACCGGCTATCTGATACATTTCAATCGAGCAACAATGATCTGTATGGAAGAACTGTGCTGTTTCATTGTGACTGACAAAGGCTCGGCAAGCAGCGTGTCTGTCCTTTCAGCCAGCCTGAGATAGTGATCAGCAGCAGTCGGCCATGCCTCTCCGGCTGTGAATACCTCACTATTGGATCTGGTATTAGCAGCCTTTACAGGCTTTAATATGTGGGATTATCTCCTCTTCACTTCTATGTAACGCTCTTGACCTCCACTGATCACTAAGAGTCAGAGAAATGGAGGAAAAAAGGAGAGAGACATAGAGAGGAGGGGTGGGTAGGGGATGGAGTGGGAAATGAAGGAAAGAAACCAAGGACAAAGACAGAATAAGAAAGAGGAAGGGAAGTGGGAGGAGAGAGTGGCAGAGGTAATTAAGGATAAGATGAAGAAAAGATAGCGTGGAGGGAGGAGTATAACGATGAGAGAAATCAGGCAGAAAGATTACAGAAACTGCTAGATCTATCCAATATGTCAATTTAAGTCAACATTTGGTGACTACTGCATGAATGGGCATAAATTCCCACAGAAACACTCCAAAATCTTGTGGAAAGCCTTGCCAACATAGTGGAAGCTGTTATAATAGCTACTAAGCTGCCTATATATTTACAGTGCACGGTCATTAAAGTCCCTTTTGGTGTAACAGTCAGTTACCCCAATACTTTTGTCTATAAAGTGTATATTAATTGGTTCACATTGGTTCAGTGACCCCATGCTAAAAAAAAAAAGTGAGGTAAAATTATCTGTTATTCCAAAAAACAAAAGACAAGACCAAACTACAAAGAAATGAAAACAATTTTGTGTGACAGAACTTTATTTTTGTCATTTTTCCTGTCCATCTTTTTCCATCTCATGTCCACTCATGTGTTCTCATCACAGCTTGCGACACGCCAATGCTTTGTCAGGCCCTTGTGCATCTTGTCTACATGCACAAGGTACCCTTTAGTGCCAAACAAAGGTGGTATTTGATGTCCTGGGAACAAAACATGGCTCCTCAGACCTATACATTGTGACCCTTTGGAGAGACCCAACCCCCAGGTTGAGAACTACTGGACTGAACTATCTAACTGTATGTAAAGTAGATCAACCTAACTCCTCTGCCAGCAGCCATAGCAGTAAAATGTTACTAGCACCTTCATGCATTCATTCATTCATTTTCCATACCGCTTATCTGTCAGGGTCGCGGGGAACACCTTGGTGCAGCAAGGTTAAGAATTTGTGTGTGTGTGTGTGTGTGTGTGTGCATTTATAAGAATGTGTTTACCCGATATAGCTTCAGTAGATTACTGTGGAAGTGTGAATATATCTCACTTGTGTGAAATAGAGCAGTCAACTTCAGGTTCCATCAGGTGCTCAGTCAACCTTCCTGAGCAAACAGAGATGAGGTTCAAAAACCTTGATGCTGGGATCAACAAGACGGAATATAACAGAGCCTCCAGCCTCCAGCTGTCCCCAGTATACTGCACACAGATGTTGATTCTATTGTTCTGCTGCATTTCACAAAGTATGGGAATAATTGTCACGCTGGAACAGGTGAGCTTGACATTTAATATTTTTACAAAGCACACCATCCCCTGCATTATTATTGAAAAGTCATGCATTTCAAAGGATTCTAAAGATTCACACTTGAAAATGTGTCATGGTACATGACTTGTAAAGATGTAAAAGGAGACTCAAGTGAATTAAGGACTAGGAAGAGATAGATTTTTTTATTTTTTTAAAGGAAAGATCAAAGTTACAGCTGCCAGTAGCAAAATATTCTGACATTAGGTTAAAGTACAAAAACACTGGGTGCTGTAATCCCCATAATGCAACTCAGTGGTGTTTCTCTTGAATAGGCAGCCAGTTGCCACAATAAATTGTTGGCAGTGTACATCTTTGCAAACCATCTAATCTGAGCTCATACATACTGTATGACATGTACATTTATGCAGTACACGTAATATCATGTTGTCGGATCACATATGTATGAGCCGGTGTCCATCTCAGGAAGAGGAGGAGTTGGTAGTAGTGGGACACCTGCAGTCACACTCCATAGTCGGTGTGCATGCTCAAGAAACAGTTCATGCACACAACATCCAGAAAAATCACAACTTGTTAT
Organism: Scatophagus argus; assembly: GCF_020382885.2. Taxonomy (NCBI): domain Eukaryota; kingdom Metazoa; phylum Chordata; class Actinopteri; family Scatophagidae; genus Scatophagus; species Scatophagus argus. The sequence continues at coordinate 18,718,082 of NC_058510.1, read as the reverse complement.
TTTTACATTTCACATTTCTGTGCAGAATTAAACAAATGAGGTACAAATATGTTTAATAAGTTACATATTTCTTTAAGTAAGATTTTAAGTCAATTATCATCCCTTTCTAAGTTTAATAATAAGTAATGACTAAAATGTTAACTGCATATTAAAGCCATATTTGTTTGTTTGTTTTAATGTGAAATATTTTTGAATTTATTTGTTGAATTTGAATCCTTCCCATTGGGAGATTTAAGGGCAGAAAAGGAAAATAATATTCATAATTCATGATCTGAACCTAACTTTGTTGTGTTTTCATTACTTTAGAATGATCCTTCCATATTTAAAGAGGAAACGGCTCCTCCTCCTCACCATGTTGCATCTTGCCGTGTTTCTACAGAAGCCGAAACAGACTTAAGAACATTTGTTATCAAAGTATTACCAGGAAGTAGCCGTTGTATTTCCAGTTTGACACAAAGCATTTAACTCAATCACACAAGTTTAATCAGATTAAAACTCATCCATAGATGCAGTGGCACGGATACATCGTGTAAAGTGACTGCCAAAGCACAAATGAGGCTCCATGTTCCCAGATGAAGGCCCCGAACTCACACTGAACTCACTCTGTGGCCATGCTGGGCCTTACATACAAATGAGTACTAATTAGCCCTAATTATGGCTCCCTGTCTTCACTGTTCAATAAAATATGTACAAGAATGTCTTTTTCTTCTCTGTTTTTTTTTGTTGTTGTTTGTTTTGTTTTGTTTTATTTTGAGGTTTTAAGCTGTATAAAGATACTTGTGTTTAAATTTGTAACTGGCAGCACAGGAACATTCACCATACAGATAACCGCTTGGATTTTAAACCTCTGGAGTTGTGTATAATTGTCAGTTTTTGACTATTTTTGATTCTAACTTTATATTTCAGCTTAGAAATGGTTTACCTTGCCATGTTTGGTATCATTTTTTTTCGGCACAACCTCACAAGTGTGACTTTACTGTTATTTTTTTCATTTTGACATACTGTATTAACACACTGGACCTAAAATCACACAAAAACTATAAAATCCGAGTGGGAAAAATGCGCTGAAGTGTGCTGAATGAAGTGTGCTCAATGCGCTGGTATTTACTGCGTCTTCTTGCATAAAACGCGCACCAAACGCGCACCAAACGTGACGGCAATGTTCAGGAAAAAACATTGCGTATGTTGTTTATCATAACTCGGGTTTTACTTGACATATTAACAAAATTTAAAAACTTGTATATAGTTTGAAGTGCCCACTTTCGACACAAATTAAAACTGAGACTCAGCGAGGCTGCGTCTTGCAGCTACGTCGTCTTAAATTGGTCATGTGATAAGGACGCGCCGGCGCGTCTGTCGACTCCAGGGGGTTGAAATTCAATGGCTGTAATTGTGTGCTGTATTTGAAAATATGTACTTTTATGTATTTTGAGTTCATATAAGCCAGCAATTTCCGTGACAACCGACCTATGAACGCCAGTCGATCTGCATCCCAAGAGCATGGTCGCAGATGCTCACTGAGGTTCTTTCACAAGGTGTGCAGGCTCACCCTTAGAGATACGGTGATGACGACCAACATTCAGAGGAAACCTGGAGGAGACCAACATCCAACTGGGAAGCAATTGGGGGCAGTCGTGGATCAGCGGTTAGGGTGTCGGACCCGTAACCGATGAATCGAAATCGAAATCGAAAGTGTCCATGGCTGAGGTACCTAACCCCCACTGCTCCCCGGGCGCTGCACGCGGTCGCCCACTGCCCTGGGTTTGTTGTGTGTGTGCACGTCACTTGGGTGGGTTAAATGCAGAGCACGAATTTCGTTGGAGTGAGTTCCCTCCAATGACAAAATATGTCACTTTCATCAATGCTGAGAGAGACCCAGATCATCCAGGAAGGTTCATCCTTCAAGTGGCTATGGCACTCTGAGGTTTGCTAGCTATTTAGCCCCCGTGAACAAACAAGATCAAAAAAATTATTTATCTCTCACTATTAAAAAGTACATGTTTTTTTTTTCTTTTTTTCCAAAATAAGGTCTCATGGTGGTCCAGTGGAAGGGAATTAACTTTACCTCTCTGTATGGTATTCTCTAATAGGGTAAATGGAATAGTCTCACCCACTTCGTCACATTACCAAGTGAGTTATTAGAGTATAGGTGCATAATTCCACCTGTCCACAATGTTTCTAACAGACCTTTACTAGTGACTGGCCATTACTTGTTCCCATTGGCCATTATTTAAACACTAGCTTTTATTTGAGAATTTCAATGTAGCACATCACTGATAAGATTCTACATAGCAAACCACACTTGTCACTCACTCTGGACGAGTCGCTATTTGACACTAAAGGACAGGTGGAAAGTAGTGAAAGGATTCAAAGACAGATGGAGAAATGACTGTGAGCGTCTTTGTCCTTTAGAAAAGCCAAGTGGAGGACAGGACGCAATTGCACAATGAGAATGTGCCCAACTCCGTTCCACAATAGTGTCTTTTATATACAGTAATCACAGAAAGGTGTCGTGCTTAATTTGATTAGGATACATAAACGTTTAACAATGACACATGTAGCACCTCTAAGCTGCAGGTTTATCTCAGGGCGTAGATGGAGCCAGTGCCTCGTAAGGGAATTGGATTGGAGAGCCGTTTTGAATGTGACAGACGTGCTCCGTGTTGTCAGCCCTCTGTTCACCTCCCATTCCCACCTGGAGGTATGAGGCAGGCAAAGCTGCTCAGGCTTCACACACACACACACACACACACACACACACACACACACACACACACACACATACACACAGTAGTCAGTCTTGGTTCATAGCACCTGATGCTTTTTGTGTTCAAATGAGACACATCCAAAGGCTGCTAATTTACAAGGAAACGGCACACCCAGCTCTTTGTCCTGCTTCCATTAAGAGTGTATTAGAAAATGGCGGGGAGAAGGGAACAGGCTCGCAGGCTGATCTGAAAACCACAGCTCTTTCATGCTCAGTCTGACAAAGTAGCACTCTTGCCACTCAAGCAAATGGAAGATATCACAGGCATTATATTGCTGATGCTCATTAACGGCAGACAGCCAAGAGAAAAATCAATTGGCTCTCTGATACAGAGTCGCATGTCTATCTTTAGAAAGGGCAAAAAAACAAAATTTGTGCTTTTTTTTTTGGTTTTGCCAAGGTTAAGCCTGAGGATAAAAACATGTTTTTGTGTGTTAGTAGTTACAATATACATTGAAAACATTTGTTTGTTTTGGAATGTTTGTCATAACTCAAGTGCTAATAGGAATGCCAAAATAATTTATTCTGTAATAGCCTGATGTGTAGGAGCTAAAACAAATTGGGGTTTGGGATTTTGCTTTACTGTAACATAAGATCTTCAGTAGACTGTAAGTGTTTTTTTTAAGCATGTAATTATAGTTCATCAGTTTTATAACTGGCCTTTAGAACCAACTAAATGATGCAAAATCTCCACAGTTTGTCGTTTTTTCAGAGCAAAAAATTCATTATATTTGTCGTTAACTTGAATGTGTATTATCTCTTCTCACCTCTGTTTTTCCACTGACCCTGAGTCACAAAATATGTGGTGTCTGTATTTATCTCAAACAAAGTGTTGAAGAAAGATCTGAAATTTTTCTTCTGACCCAATTTGGAAAAAAAGGATGTTGTGTAAAAGAATATGAAAGATAAGAATATGATTTTTCAACATAGAAAATTTTACAAGGTTTGCAAAATGATACTACAGTTCAGGGCTGGATTACAAAGGTTATGATTGCACCACAACAATGCCATTGTAAAATAATAACAACAATAATAATAATAACGAATATATAAATAGTTAAAAAGGTATCATCGTTAACATACATACATACTTGCATGTGCAGGTAACATACATAATATGTATGGTAACAAAACTACATAACAAAAAGATTTTGCATTCTAAGTAAATTTATCATGTCAAGTTTTGATTCTTGTATTTTAATTAAAATAACTTTTTTTTTTTTTTGTTTAAGTCAGTGTAAACTACAAAACAAACTCATAACGAGGAACTGAGCCACTGCGTAAACCACCTTGTCCAAATGGAGACCGGTTTAATTTACCCCCAAACATTTAACAGGATTACCTAGGCACAAAGTAATCTGTTTATTTAAGTGTTGTTTTTCTTTTTTTAGATTAAAATGGCAAGGCAGCACATAAGAAAGACAAATAGAGGCACAACTTTGTTGGATGATCTAAAGAGAGCAGCAAGGCAAGTGTCAGTCCATTGAGTCAGTGGCAAAGGTCCATGGGATGGACAGAATGACATTAAAGAGATATATCAACTAAAGAAGTAAAGGAGAACAGGTTAGGCCGGGCTGGCAAAAGCTCATCAAATTTTTGATGATACCATGGAGTTTGAATATGAACATCAAGCAACTTGATGACGAGGCCAGTTCATGGCCTTCATTCCACCTGCCCAGTTTAGTTAACCTGCTCAGATTGTGTTGATTTGCTCCTTTTTCCTTGAGTTTAGCATAGGTAAGCAGGCTACATAGTTAAACTGATATTTTAAATGTGATTTATGATTTGGAGTGTGTACAGGGAGTTCCATTTTGCAAACTGACATCATTCTCTGTGCCATACCCATCTTCTGCCTGGCTCTGTCTGCTCTGTCTGCATGAGGTGTCTGTCCAAAATAGACTATTTTAAGTATTTTAAATGGAGCAGAATGGAGACCCGCTTCTGGGACACCTCTGAAAAGGTCCATGGCGTGCCTGGTGAAATCTCAAGTGTGATCAGTTGAAAGACTGTAATCTGCTCTGGCAGCCACGTCACAGTCGAAATGCGATGCAGCCATGCATGTTAGAATCAAGCAGCAACTCTCTTAAAATGCAGAGAACAGAAAACTTTTGAATTAGCAAGTAAGGATGTTTTATTCTTGAAAAAAAGACTAACAAAAGGACTATTACCCCAAGAAGTCTCAATGTCAAGCCACATTCTGCACGTGGTACAACAGCGTGACATCGTAAAGAAAGAGGATGGGTTCTAGATTGGGCTGCCTGCAGTCCAGTTCTGCATGCCACTGAAAATATGCGGCGCATTATGAAACACAAAATGCAACAGGTGGACTGTTAAGCAAGTTCTACATCTAGCATGAGTGGGGCTTAATGAATGTCCTCTGTTCGCATTATTTTTGGCTTTGTTTTGTTTGGGTGGGTTTTAGGACTAGTTAAATGTTGTTAATCATGAAGAATGAAGCAATGGCTCCACAGTCAGATGTATCACTTTAATTGAGGGATAGTAGTTTGTGCCACTATATGTTAATGTGTTGATTCATATACATTTATGAACTAATCATTACCTCATGATTTATCAACATACTATCTCCCAGTCTCTTCTTGAGTAACTGCTCTTTAGTTGTTTAAGGTTTAACATATTACTTATTCAATAATTATCGTGGTGTTCCTCACTCGTTCCTTTGTACTGTATTGTAAAATTTATTTTAGAATCGATCATCATCATTTATGTGCAGTGCTGTAAAACTGACAATTTCAGCTTCAGAAGGATCCATTTACAGAGACGCTTCACTCTTCTGTAGTAAACATCAGTTCTGCACTATTTATCAGCCTCTAACTAAGAGACAACTGCCCTGTAAGCAGTATTAATAAATGACTGACTGGTGGTGTCCATGACTGTACACTGGTATCAGCTTTGAAAGCGAAAGGAACCTGAACAAAGATATTTCTCAGGTGTCTGTCTGAGTAATTCTTTATTTGACCTGTGCTACCTGTCTGTGCACAGCTACGTCCCAGTGGCTCTGCTCTCTAAATTTAATAATTACACCTACGTACAGGATGATAAATGCGGTGATGTGGTGGGAGTAAACCCTGCAGCAGAGAGTGCTCTTGTTAAATGGATCGCAGCCAAGGCAATGGGAGGCCCTCTAACCAGGACATTAGGGCACTACTTCATTATTTTCCTGGAGAAAACCATAAAAAATACAAGAGCAGTCATATTTTACCAAAACAGCAGACACAAACTCAGTGAAACTGGTTTTGTCTCTGCTGTCTACGAGAGAACTTTGGAGCTGAAGTCACATTCAAGCTGAAGTCACATTCAAGCCCACCAAATGGTTGTTACATCGCAAACAAAACAAATTTGAACCTTGCGATATATCTGTGGAGATTCTCAGTCATCCAGGTCATATTCACTCAAAGAGTTAAAGCAAGGTGTCTGGACTGTGTAGATAGGCTTGAAGACGTTTTGCTGCTAATCCAAGCAGCTCCATTAGTTCTGAAAACTGACTGGTGAGGAACCAATATATACCCCTCGGTGGGAGTGACTAAGTGAAACTAACGAAAACAAAGGATCTGATTGGCCCCCTGTGTCTAACGACTGGCTATCTGGTTCTAACGACTGGCTAATGGCTGTGAGAATGTTAATGAGTTCGGTTAACGACCTATTGTTGTTGTGGCTTTCGTGTGAATTAGCCAGTCGTTAGAACCAGATAGCCAGTTGCGATAGTCACACAAGTTTGATTGTGGGATCTTTTTTTTTTCCCACACAAATGTTTATTAGCCACGAATGGCAAGAATACCGTACTTTAGTCAGAAGCTAAGAAGCAATAGCAGGCAAGGGTGTTTGTATCTGTACAACAGTAAATAAACACCCGGCATTAGGTAACATCACAGCCACACCTCGCTGTTTCAGGCTAGCTGATAGGGGAGAGTGAAGTTAAATCCACTTTCTTAATCCCAAAATTTTAAAAGTAAACTCTCAGCTGTCCTCCCATCAGTAAACTCCGGTAAGATCCAGATACGAGCAGAATATAGTGTGACTGCGGGAGTTACATCCTCCAGAAGGACTGGCTGTGCCCTCAGCTCTCTCCAGAGCTTCTCAGGTTCAGCAGCCAAGCACCAGATCAGCAGCACAAAACAGGGCAAAACCCTGCGACGTGCAAATTTAACTCTTTGGCAAGTATAATATTTTGAACTCACAAAAATGGTGCAAATAAGGTGAACGAATAACATGAATTTTGCAAGTCTGACTTACAGGCATGTGAAAAAATTAGGACATCTTATGAAATCCTGTGTATTTTAAAATATATTTGGACATATGGGTAGTTAATGTCAATTTTAATTAAACTCAGGGATCCAAGTAATATAACTAAACAATAAAAAAATAAGAAAAGCCTTTTTAAAACTTTCTGTAAAATTTAATTAAAAAATAATGCAATTTCTGGTGAGGAATAAATTAGGACACCCCCTATATTATCCCTCTTAAAATGTTGAAAATCCCAAACAGGTGCGTCACGTCAGGTGCACATGATTAGTACATCGTTACCCAGCATTTGAATGGAGCCTTGCCCTATTTAAACCTCAGATTTAGTTTGGTGTGGCCCTGACAGTTGAGATGTTGAGGTGAGCGCCATGGTGAGGTCTAAAGAGCTTCCTGATGCCCTCAGAAAGAAGATTGTGGCCGCTTACGAGTCTGGTAAAGGATTTAAAAAGATTTCAAAAGAATTTAACATCAGCCATTGTCATCAAGGGAATTACAGCAGGTTCTGGCAACTGTCGATGTGAAAGTGCATGACTCTACGATCAGAAAGAGACTGCACAAGTGTGACTTGCATGGGAGGTGTGCAAGGAAGAAACCTTTGCTCTCTAAAAAAAACATCAAGGCCAGACTGAAGTTTGCCAGAGAGAACATAGACAAAGACCACGACTTCTGGAATAAGGTTCTTTGGACAGATGAGTCTAAAATTGAATTATTTGGACACCAGAACAGAAGACATGTTTGGCGTAAACCAAATACAGCCTTCCAAGAAAAGAACCTCATACCAACTATAAAGCATGGAGGGGGCAGTGTCATGGTTTGGGGTTGCTTTGCTGCAGCAGGACCTGGCCAGCTCACCATCATAGAATCTACCATGAATTCTACTGTGTATCAGAGGGTGCTTGAAGAAAATGTGAAACCATCTGTCAAAAAATTAAAGCTGAAGCGTAACTGGATACTGCAACAAGACAATGACCCAAAGCATACCAGCAAATCCACCAAGGACTGGCTAAAAAAGAAGAAGTGGAGAGTCCTGGAATGGCCAAGTCAAAGCCCTGATCTTAATCCCATCGAAATGCTGTGGGGTGACTTGAAACGGGCTGTACATGCAAGACACCCCTCAAACATCTCACAGCTAAAAGAATTCTGCATTGAGGAGTGGGCCAAACTTTCTCCTGATCGATGTCAGAGACTGGTAAAAGGCTACAAAAAGCGTCTCGTTGAAGTTATATCAGCCAAAGGGGGCAACACTAGCTATTAGGGGGTAGGGTGTCCTAACTTTTTCCTCCATTAAAATACATACTTTATTTTTTTTCTTTTTTTGGATTTGTCAAACAATGTTCATTTTTGTTGTTAAATTGCAATCAAATCACTTTCTTTTTGAAAAATACATATAAACATGACTGGATATTGGTATGTGAACCATTTCTAAATAAAGAGCTGATTATTTAATGGGGTGTCCTAATTTTCTCACATGCCTGTACTTGCATCACGCCATTTGGGTCACTCAGCACAAATATTGACACCTTTGTATCGACTTTGTATGTAATCTCAATGCTTGAAGAATTTTTTTCACTTTCTATGTGAACACACCATCAGAGGCGGGAGAGAAAAACATGGTGATCCAGTGATCTAAATTGTTTTCTTTCCTGTTCATGACTTATTAAGAACAACTGGTAATAAAAGTCATAATCTTAGATATTTTTTTTCCAAGTTACTCACTTTCATCTGTGTCACACAGTTGATGTCATAATAATTACACATAATAATTACACATAATAATTACACATAATAATTACACATAATTGCACATAAACACATTCACCCAATGCCAATGTTGTGCCTGAATCCAGGATCGCTCATGAACTCATTCATATTTTGGGTGAACGTGAACTGAACGTGCTGTATTTCCGCTTGATGAACGTTATTGTGAACGGCGCTCTCTCACAGTATAACCTCGGTAAAGACTGTCAGATTTCCATAGAGCCTTCCAGGCGAAAACCCACGCTAAGCACATTGTAAACAACCCTTAATATGTAGCGGAAAAAACCACCCAAGCTGGCAACAGCTGTCATACCTATCGCACTAACAAATACGTCATCAAAATACACAGCATGGACGAAGGCAGCGCTAGCTCGGACCGCTCAGACTCTATGCTGTTTGAGTATTTGAAAGAATTTTATGCAAAAGCCAGTAGTGACCCAGATGGTAAAAATTATCAGTGAAACTGAAAGTGAATACGACAATGACTGGTTGGCCGAGTCACGGCAACAAAGCGTTAGGGAAATGTCAGTGTTTTGAGGGCTGTCGCCTCAATGCTAATGTAAACCCTGGTTGGATAAGGATTCAAAATTGGATACGAAGATGAATCTGACACATAGTTTCAGTGTTAAAACTGATAAAACAGTTGTTGTCTGTGGTTCTCTGTGGACTGTGGCAATAATTTTATATAGCTCACAGCAGCATACCGAAGAAAAAAAAGAACTATGAACTAGTTCATTTTTGGAACCTTGAACTTAGTTCAAATTTTTGAATTATGAACTATGAACTGAACTAGTTCATATTAAATTTGTGAACTGAACTTAGAACTAGTTCATGTAGAAAGTGAACTTTCCCAGCACTGCCTAATGCATGTGTGTTACATGAATGTGTATGTAACCCAGGTTATTTTCACACTTCACAGATTTACAAATGTTTTTTGAAGAGATTGCAGATTTATGATCGTTCCCTGAACGTGTCAAGAGCAGGCTTGTTTCTGACAGCCTGACACTGTGTTCCGTTTGTACTCGTAAATCGGAACTCTGGACTTGGAATGACATCACAGTTGTTTTAAACAGAGTTGGTTGCATCAAGAAAAGAGCTCATTTGTAACGTTATTCAGCCATTCTTGTCATAGCAACATTGACCAGTTACGAGCAGCACATTGTGTGGTATTTCACACCTAACAAGACCATAGCCATATGCCTACAGGCAGCAATAAGACAGTTTTCTGTATACAACTTACTATATTGGACACAAAAATACAATGCAGCTTTTATTTACAGTTGATGCTCTGGACAGCCATCTTGGTTTGCGAACTCAGTGTCCTCTGAGGTTGGCTGAGATGGCAAGTTGGAAATCTGGCTTCGGGTGGCGTTCTAATTATCAATCCAGCTTTGGAAGACTTGGGAAATTGTCACACCGCGGTGAGGTCTTGTCTTGGTTTTATGTCTCGTCACTTCCTGTTTTATTTTGAAAAGTAACTCTCCTCTCGTTTCAGGTCACTTGCCCTTCCTTCATGTCTCCAGTCTGATTGTCTTCCCAACCACCTGATTGTTTCCACCTGGTCCCCATTATCCTCATGTGTTCAAGTAGTCTGCGTTTCCCTTGTCTTGTGCCAGTGTGTTTCGTTCTTCATGTCCGCACCAGCTCTCGTCCATGCCACAGCCTTTGTTTGTGTATGTACCTCGTGTCTCGTTCTATTCTAGCCTCTGAAACAGAGTGATTTTTCGTTGTAAATTTCATAGTTCAGGTTTTGCCAAGTAGAATTGTTAATTTATGTTGTTAGGAATTTCTTCCTCCATTGGAGTGATTTTCAGTTTTATTTCTGTTTGTTTTCTAAGATAGATTTCCTCAATTGAGAGTGATTATTGGTTCATAGTAGTTTATCTCTAGATAGGTTTCCTCTGCTTAGAGTGATTTTTGGTTCTTTGAAGTTTTTGTTTTCCCCTCCTAAGTATTTTTTATTTCCTCCTGTAGGAGTGATTTTCTGTTTTACTGGATTGTAGAATTCTTAGCCTAGTTAGAGCCTTTAGCCCAAGAATAATTTCATAGCCTCTTGTTTTCTCTGTTGCTCTGTGAGAGGTTTGATTGGGGATTGTGCTTGGTGAATAAATCACTATATTCGTTCACTATCTCTGCGTCTGAGTCCTGCGTAAGCCGAAACCTGACAGAAATGACTTGCGAGTACAAAAGAAGCGTACTGTAAGTAGCTAAGTGCAGGGAAAAACTACAGTCTGTGCTCTGGGCTACCAACCGATTGACCGAGTTGATGAATTGGTATTCTGGAACTTGGAGAACAACTCGACGACTTACGAGTACAAATGGAAGGCACCATGGCAGATATTAATTTTGGCAGATATTAATGAGCTATTAGGAAGAAGCTTAGATAGATTCGTCCTGGCAAAACCCTTTAACACATGCACACAAGTCATAAACACAGAAGAGAAAACAATTTAGATCAGATTCAGAAAATGGATCACCAGTTTGTTTGTTTTTTCTCACTTGCCTCTCAGAGCTTCTGTACTTGTCAGACCTACAGCCTACAGAGGTTTTGTTATTTATTTATATTTTTTAATAAGTGACATGTCAAAATTAAAGTGACAGAAAATTGTTTGTTCTAACAAATTGGGGGGGAAGTTGTTGGAGGGGGGGTTAATGAAACAGGCTCCAGCTCAACACTGAACAATCCAAGATTCACCATTCTCTGTAATTGGCATGATATGCGTAAATCTCAGACAATATAATGCTTTCATTCAAGTTATTCAAGTCATTTTCTTTTCACCTACTTTTCACATAACCAAGGCAGCATGATGAAAGCACAATGTGAGTATCACAGCAAAATTAATCAATCAAGTCATAATTTAATTAATTAATATGCCTTGAGTTAAAAAAGCAAATTTAAATTTGAATTTAAATTCAGTATAAAATCCAATCCAATTCTTATTAAAGGAATCTCTGCCCCCTCTAACATTCTATTCAATTCAGTTCAATTCAGTTTTATTTAAAGTTCATAACACAGTTATCTCAAGACACTTTACAGGTGTGCAAACAACAACCAAAAAGAAGAGAATTAAAGAGAAACAGGTCCCAGGGCAAACCCCCACACTGAGTAAGCATATGGCGACAGTGGCGAGGAAAAACTTCCTTTTAACAGGCAGAAACCTCGAGCAGAACCAGACTCAGTGTAGACGGCCTTCTGCTGTGACCGCCTGGGAGGGAGAGGGGGGAGAGGAGAGACAGGGAGGGGGAGAGAGACAGGAGAGGGGGAGATAGAGAGAAAAAGGAGAGGGCAGACAGGGAGGATAGAGAGAACAGTGCAGAGCAGGAGCAGCAGGACCCAGGCAGGGCCATGGGGACTGGTACCAAGGTGAAAAGTTCTTTGAACTTAGAAAATGCTGCCTCAACATCAGGGGTCCAGGAAAAGGCTGAGCAGGGTGATGTGAGTCTGGTGAGAGGTTCTGTTACCAGACTTTAATCACCAATGAAACACTGATTTAAAAAAATTGGCGGATCCCAGAAATCTTTATAGTTGTTTCCTGATAGCTGGTGGAAGCGAATAGAGTTTGAACTCGTTGTATAAGTCGCTGCTAGGCAGTGAGATGGGAGAGACAGGGCTTTGCTCTTGCTTAATTGGCCAAATTGTGGTAAACCAAAGTAAATCAAATGCTAGACGAGTCAACAGGGTCTGTTTTTTCCAGCAGACCAATCGATGTGAGGGTTGCATAGATTTAGTCATGGGAACCCGGGAACTGGACAAGTGTTGGGATCAGTTATTATGTGAAATGTTACCTATTCGTTATGATTGCCCGACAGAACTAAAGAAACAGACGTGGTTTCATGGTTTACATGAACTAAGAGTTTATTATCTGGAGCAGTTGGGGTGAGAGTTTTGAGAAGTATCAGTTCAATATGGCCTGAAATCTCCACTTTTACTGGAGAGCCTGGCTTTTTGGCTCTTCGGGGACAGAGTTGGTTGAGCAGGAGGGCTTAGAGGCTTGGCAGGAGTCGTTCTCTTCAGGTCAAAGTTGGGGAGGTGAAGAAGATGGAGACCAGACATTAGCTGAAGCCATCTCATCTTTTCAACTTCTCCTTGTCTTATCTGGCCATTAAGACAATATCTACTGAGACAAGAGAGTTTAAATCTGAAGGCTCATGGAATATGACCAGTTCATTCTTAATTTGTTCATTCAAACCTCTGATGAAAACATCCCTAAGGGCTTCCTCATTCCAGCGGCACATGTCCAAAAATCCACAGATTAATGTGTGACACTTCCATTACCCTGTCTTATTAGAAGCTGATCCTTGGACATCAGGGTGATCAAACACTGCTCTTAAATGAGAGTAAATGAATATGAGGAAACCACAACAACAACATCATGTTCATTTGACAAAACAGCCTCTAGATAACAGGTGGGGTATTGAACAATCTGGCAGAGTGAATGAATGAGCTGGAGACAGTTTTCATATATTGCAGTCTTTGTGGGGGAAATGACCAGAAGACCACACTCCACTCCGAACACACATACACACAGAGAGACACAGAACAAACCATAACACAAGGCAGGGGAATACAGGAAAGCGCAAGGAAAAACATAGAGGAAACAATTCAAAACCAAAAATTTTATTCTTGATAACATTAAAGTCATCACACCGACATCTACAGAAGCCCATCGACCCTGCTGAGGCAAACAAAGACCTGGTTAACAACCAGCCTCTTCTACAGCGAGGCTGGGAGGGACAAATTCATGCCCCTCAGGATCATTGGATGTCATTGTGTTAGTGGGGGTTTTGTCCAGTGTGAAAGGACTATTATTTAGAGGGACACTGTAAATGTGTGTGCAAAGTGTTGTAAAAAGGTTCGATCATTGCTGGATCATCCGTTGTCATTCATTTCCAAAACTCATTTCTAACACAGTAGTCTCAGATACGACAAATGATTATTTCTTCTTACTGACAACACTACACCTGAATAAATACATCATGAATATTTAAAGTGTGCATGTCTTGAAGGTTTTCTTCAGAAAATTAGGAGAGGCACACCACCTCTCTTGAAATGAGCATCACCTGACTGATGTGAGAAGAATTTATTACACTTTAATTAAACAGAACCAGCTGGGGGCATACCAGTTTCTTAACCACATGTCAGCAGTCCATGCCTTTCTCCCTTCTAGAATCAGCGCTAACATTAGCAAGCCATGCAAAGTAGTTAACTAGACATTAAATATAACATTAACATTCACCGACAAAGAACAGGGGTGTTACAACATAAAGCTACCTTTCACAATTCACTCTGCCCTGTTAAATTCTGTCATGTTTAAAAACTCTGTCTAAACGGATTAAGATGTTCTAAAAGATTTTCTGGGCACACTGATTGACAGTGTTTCAGGATGTGTAACATTAATTAATATGACAGAAGCAGTTTTAAATTGAGCCAAAAGTAAAATTGTTACATCCCTCTCTCTTCTTATTTTTTGAGTTGTGGGCTACATCTGGCTTTACAGCCACACTTCTTATGCAGTCAACCAGCACGAGTACAGATAGCCTCACTCTGCGATTGCAATCCATATCAGGGTCAGATGGTATATTACCCTAAAATCTCTGCTGCCACCTAGCACCTATAGTTATAAAGTGCAGTCACACTTGTGTCCCCACCACCCCTTTTACCGCCGCAACATCTGTGTGACTATGTGGAGGGAAAAGCAAGAACTGAAATGAGTGAATCGTTACAATGGATTTAAGAGGGGCACATTAGATGTCACAAATAATTTCCATTCCCCATTTATCTTATCTCTTAAGGAGTTTGGATTCAGTCTTCTCTCAATAGTCAACCTTGTTTTCTTTTAACAATGACCACAATCTTTTCCCAATCTTGACCAGGTGGCTTTAGTTGCCTAAACTAAACAAAACCTAAAAAAAAACCCAAAAACAGTAGGTTATTAAGGGAGGCAGTGACAAAGAATTCCACGATTTTAGCTTAACTGTGAGCTGTAAAAAAAATGTAAGAAAAAAGCAAGGCTCACACTTTGCCAGGCCACGAGTTTCCACACACTCTAAAAATGTCAACATCTAAACTGCTGAAATTCAGCTTTCAGGGATCTAGAAGAACTGGTTTGTTCACTTTTTACAGTCATTTTCACCAGTCTGGTGAAAACTCAGGGCTGCTGAACATGTTTTACATGCCACCTTTCAAATACAGTAAAAGGGGAAATGTCAGGAAGAACCATGAAGAGACTGTGCTATTCATTTCTGCAGATTACTCTTCAATATCAGGCAACATATTAGCTGAGAGAGGCTTGCACAAATAGTCCCAATTGTGACTGCCTGCACTCGTCTAAGTGTGTGGTCATTACCTTGGAGGCAAGAGAGAGGAGAGATACGTCCTTCTGTGTTCGTGTGTATTTGAACCTTAGCAATCTGCCAAGAATGTGTGACCCAAGGACACTTTGCCCACATGAGTATTTGTGTGAGTGTATGATTGTGTGGACATGAAATGGCTTTAAATTGCCCTTGTGGCCATCAGCTACTGCAGTCATGGTTTCCAGGTGATGTCCGGTTATCTCCATGGAGACATGTCGTTAAGTGAAGTTGTTAGTTTCCTGTTAGCCAAAGTCTCTCTGTGGAGATAATGAGGTTGGGGCTGACATGACAGCCTGAATGGTCTAATGTAGTGTTTCTCAAATGATGGGGTTGAGACCCAACAATGGTCAAAAGAAACATTCGGAGGGTCACAAAATTCAAGAAACACAAGGTTTGCATTATATTCCAGATCCATTCCATTTTCAATTTCACTACTTATACTCCTTGTGAAATTGTTGTCTGCCGTGACTGAAAAGCATCAAATATGAGGACTAACACTCTATAGCCACACTAACAGATCTGTGAAACTAGACTCAAGTTCCAAGTTGCTTTGAGGTAAATGCTAATATTAGCATGCCAACAATTTGCAGTGTACAGTCTTACTTGGTGATGTTTAGCAGGTGTAATGTTTTCCTTGGTCACTTGTTCATCACATTAGCTCATTAGTGTGCTGGTGGCTGCAAAGTCAGAGCATCACCAAAGTGATGACAATACATTTGTAAACAATATCCAGACAAACATGCCAATCAGTGTAATACATGTGGCATCATTTCCCTGAATAACTGAAAAACAGAATCAGTGCTAGAGAAAAAGTCAGGCATCATTTCTGGAATGTTTAATTTTCAGGACAAACCATTCAGTATTTGTCTATCAATGGTGACCCAAGTGACCATCAGTCCCTCAGTTTCACCACTATGGCAAAAAAAAAAAAAAAAAATACAACTGAGTTCTATTGTCACCATTGAACAGCAAACAGAATGTTGCCAAAACCCCATACCACAATGCTGGTAAGAATTGCTCATATTTATGTGGGCTATTTATATTTAAAGGCTACAAAATGGACGGGTGCTGGAAGATGTCCCTTGTGGGGGTTCCATTGTTCTACTGGGGGACTTCAACGCTCACGTGGGCAATAACAGTGTGACCTTGAGGGGTGTTCAGTTATTGGACTTCTGTGATAATCACAGTTTGTCTATAACTAACACCGTGTTTGAACATAAGGGTGTCCACAAGTGCACCTGACACCAGGACACCATAGGTTGCAGGTCAATGATCAACTTTGTAGTTGTATCCGCAGATCTGCGGCGGTATGTTCTAGACACTCAGGTGAAGAAAGGAGCGGAGCTATCAATTGATCACCACATGGTGGTGAGTTGGATCAGGTGGTGGGGGAGGAAGCCGGATAGACCTGGCAGACCCAAATGAACAGTGAAGGTCTGCTGGGAACATCTGACTGAAGACCCTGTCTGAATGGTCTTCAACTCCCACCTGTGGTGGGGAATGTGGAGTCTGAGTGGGCCATGTTCCTTGCTGCCATTGGAAAGGCGGCTGTTTGCAGCTGCGGTCAGAAGGTCTCTGGTGCTAGTTGTGGCGGCAATCCTCAAACCCACTGCTGGACACCGGGGGTGAAAGGTCCCATCAAGCTGAAGAAGGAGTCCTACAGTGCATGGCTGGCTTGTGAGACTCCTGAGGCAGCTGACAGCTACTGGCAGGCCAAACAATGACCTTGAATGAGGATATAGTGGGGTAGTTGAAGGAATACTATGAGGATGTCCTTAATTTCACTGACACGCATTCCTTGGAGAAACCAGAGCCACAGTGGCAGTCACATAGTGACCGTGCCCCGGGGTTGGATGAGATGCGTCCTGAGTACCTGAAGGCTCTGGATGTTGTGTTAAAGGTATCACCTTTTTTCCTCCATTCTAGAAACAGGGTTATGCTGGGTTTTTGCTTGGTTCCCAGTATTTTTTTGCTGTGTTTTCCCCCTACCTTTTGTGTGTGTGTGTGTGTACCTGTTTGTGGCTGTCAACTCCATGCTCTTCCTGCTTCCATAAAAGACTCTCCAACTCCATCTTTCCTGTATTGTATTGCCTACACTTCGGCATCTATGTCAGACAATCTCTCTGTTTGTAAGCTTTCTTCCTTGAGTTTTTGTTGCTAAAATCATTATTTTTTTGTGTCCAGGTTCACCTGCACACCTCTGCAGATTCAGTCAGGAGCAGGGCTCAGCTGACAATCATGACAGTTTACCCTCTTTTTTATGATGATCTAATGATTAATTAAAACTGAACATATAATAAAAGTGAACACTTGAACATATGTCAGCATTGTAACAATTTTTCAAAGTGAAAAAAACAACAACAAAAAAACATCTTCAGGAAAGGCTTCCTCCCACAATAAAAAAAACAAACACATTAGGTTAATTGGCTACTCTACATTGCCCCTAGGTGTGAGTGTGAGAGTGTGGTTGTCTGTCTTTGTGTGTTGGCCCTGTGATTGACTGGCGACCAGTCCAGGGTGTACCCCGCCTCTCGCCCGTAGTCAGCTGGGATAGGCTCCAAAACCCCCGCGACCCTGACGGATAAGCGGTATAGAAAATGGATGGATGGATCTTTAGGAAAGCACTGCCATGACCAAATTTGGAGCCAGTCTTCACAGTAGTAATCAGGTGGTAAAGCTGTTGTATAAAGTTCCCATACACGCAGATACCTGTGTTGGATGGCTCAGTTGCAAAGGTTAGTCTCAGTTTAATCGGTTCATTGCTTCTTTTGGGGCATTAATGAGTTCCATCTTAACATGAAGCTGCATTTTAAACCCCTTGCTCTCAACCACATTTAAGCTAACCAGATGCTAAGTGACAGGATTAATCTTAATGCTACAGTGTGCAACCAGACAAATCTGCAAGCTCATGTTTCATTTGCTCTAGAAATGAGCATTCTTTATATATTTTTTTTTCCTGGTTTGGGACTGGCCAATTAAAACTGTTTATCAAATAAGGGTGGGTTTGATCTGTTGACTTCATATATAATCTATGGTTGTTATGAATCTCTAGATCATTGCACAGCGTGGCTTTACCATCATCCATATGTCATAGAACTGACAGCATAAGGCACTCCAAGGACAGACAAGGCCTTTTGTAAATAAATGTCCAATGTAAGTGAGGTCTCTTTAGGGAACGTTGACAAGTAGCATCTAGCAGATAGATACTCCCAGCTGGTTGTGCTTTCTCCCATGATCCTCTGCACATGCTGTCATGAGTCCTATCACCCACCCCTTTGCAATCCCCTTCATACATCAGTCCATTTTATTTATGTCATTACTTAAAACCAGCCAGTGATATTAAGAAGCAGGGCCTATATAACCTCTTTTACAGTGAGGCTTATTGTATGGCTGGGAGGAGAACATGGGAATTAAAAGAGGGGGAGGAAGAAAAAGAAGGAAGAGAGAGATAAGGAGAAAACAGGACCTTTAATCCAGCTGGGGCTCCCAGCAAATACCTGTCTCTGTGATGTTTTTATTGTGTTAATAATGCCAGCATCGCAGCGGATTTGTCCTGATCTTGTAAAATTATAAATATTGATTTTTGTGATGGAAGTTGGGTGGAGAGGAGAACAGGAAAACCATCTCTTTCTGAAAGCCTCGATAACATCCTGGTTTATAATGCACCAAGCGGTCATGTTGATGGAAGTGTGGATCATTGTCGATACTGAATTTTCTACCCAGCCTCTGAGGAGAAGGAAACTATCCAGGTTTCTCTAGGCTTTTTAATGTCTAACATATGCTACCAATTCAGAATAAGAACATATTTAGAAAAATCCATGAAGATGATGAGGTGAAACAATAAGTGTATTGTCTTTGTACGATTTTCAATTGAATATACAGTATGTCTGAAGAGATTAGCAAATTATTGATTCTGTTTTGTGTTACAGAGCATCTCAGGTTTTGTGGAATTATCTCGTGCTTTACCTGCGACCTTTTGTTGAGGTTTGTTGCAATTATGTCAACATAAGTGTGTACAGTAAGCAAGTTAAATGGCGCTAAGATGTGAAATATCCAGTTAGTTCTGATAGCACTGGAGAGATACACAACTGTGTGGAAGGACACCATTCATAGGAGGTTCAACCCCAGCACTCAATGGTGGCAACTCAGTGCCTTAATTTTCTAAATCCCCCCAACAAACACACATATTTTCATTTGTCACACTGTTTTTTTATGTTTGCTCTCTAGCAACTCATGGATGGGTGCTTGAAACAAAATGTTCACTGGATCATCTAACAATGTATGAACCTAACCACCATGTCCACTTCATGGTGATTGGTCAGGTTAATTGAGGTGTAAAAGCAGGCTGGATTTACTTGCTTCACGTTACGCCATTCTTTTCACTGTCTTCTCTCGTCACTTTTCATGACAAAAATCAATTGCAACATCAAGAAGGTTTCTGAAGAGGAAGGTAAGGTTATCCCCATTTGGGTGAGTTGCCATGTTGAAACTACAAAGATACCTAAAAGACACATAATTATAGATAGACTAGGGAGGAAATGGGATGCAGTCAGAGGGACTTTTCACTCTGCATTGAATGTGATCATTTTGAATTTGGTAAACAATTCTTTCATTCTGTCTGTAGATGTGGTCACACAACATGTCATACATTTTAGTTCCTTTCAAGTGTACTGAGGTCTTATAATGGAAACCATTTTGGATTATCTGAAGAAAACTAAATGTAATGACTAGTTTTCACATATAAAAATTGTTTCCTCTAATTTACTGGTGTTAGAGACAAACCTTACAAGTTATTTATACCAGTAAAAGTAAGATTTACCACATAAACCTTTGGTTACCCATGATATAATGGCCATGATATTAACACATTATTAATGGAAATCATCATATCTATTTAATGGATGCTACTGACTAGACCCTGTAACATTTTAGCAAACTTGTTGCTTATATATGTATTCCTATCTGAGCTGGGACACAGCAAAACTGTACACGGTCGTCCAACACACAGGACTATCAAATGTCTGTTTTCTCCTCTGGCTGCAGACTTCCTTCCATGTCCAAAGGCTTATTGACATAACCTGCTGTACAGAAAAAAGTGTGCAAAGCATAATCTGAGGCTCTTGACGTGGTTTGCTTTCGCTGTGCTCTCTTTCATGGGATTTCTGTTGCAGCCGTGGCCTGTGCTCTCCTTAGATGGAAGAGGATGTTTGTCCAACTTGACCTGCTGTCTCTGAAGCCATGGCTACTCAGAAGCAGCCAAATATTGAAACAGCAGGATGTAATCCTAGATTTGGAATGGGATATGTTTAGTTAAATGTTTGCTCAGCCACAAATCATGTAGGGCGTTGCCAGGTGGCACTGATACTGATGATACTACTGGGCCGGAACAATTAAGAGAGAGAGAGTGTGGGGCATTTGGATGAGAGGGCTGGATAGACAGAGTGAGAGGAATGAGGCGGTGTCTGTTGAAAAGAGTCATTCATGGAAGGATGGATCAGTGGGCAGGCCAAGCAGAGCCATGGAGAGATCACTGGAGCTGCTTTCATGGCCAGACGTTTTTTGGCTGGGCCCATATGTGTTCTCAAGAGGCTCCAAAAGCCTTCAGGCTGCCTCCCAAAAAGCCCTCAAGCTCATCCCTGAGCACCTCCGAATGTGACAAGGACAAGGTGGTTCAGCCACCTGCGCCACATGCAACCAGGCTGATGCCAAGATGCTGCTCTAAAGCCAACTGTTTATGCCATTGTTAACCATAAGTTTTCTTCTTTTTATCATTATTATAGCAATAGATTTCTGTGAATGTCAACTTTGAAAACCCCTCCTTTAAACTTTACAATATTTAAGTTCTAATCTCTTAGTTTCAATCAACATTCAAACACAACCAAATTGCTTATCCAAGATGCAAGCTCCACGAGTTACACAGTAGCTACACTGTTAAAAACAAAAAATCATGCAGGAATTAAGTGAGCTCAACTCATCTTGTCTTATTAACATCACATAAACATAAAACTTTTATCTATTTCAAGTTAATGATTTTAAAGTTTCTAGTTTTTGATTTCAGATCACATCAGAACTTGAAAACAAGTTCTTCTATCTTAAAATCTATTGACTTGAAATAATGTTTTGAATGAATGTATGTTTCCATCTTGTCTCATAGGTTCCCATAGATCATGGTGGAACCTCCTGCTGTGGTCCTGCTAGACACCAGTGGCTATTATTAGTTCTTTAGTTGTATTTCTTTATTATCATTATTATTATTATTATTATTATTATTATGTCACTGCAACATCTCTATTTGTGAGCCCCACCCGCCACCCCCTCCCCCCCTCCTGCTCTCTCTCCCTTTCTATCTCTCTGGCACACTTACAACCCAATGGGTCAAGCCAGATAGCTGCCCACCTGGAGCTGGGGTCTGCTACAAGGTTTTTGCCTTATAAAAGGCCAAGTGCTTGCTCATGGGTGAATGGTGGTGTATTAAAAACTGTATCAAAAGCATGATCTAGACCTGCTCTATTTGGAAAGTGTCATGAGATGACGTTTCTTTTGAATTGGTGTTATATAAATAAATTGAAGTTCAGTGAGCTCGTTTCGTTAAGTTTCTAAAGAAGTATGATCAGCATATTAGCAGACTTCCCAGCATGCTCTGTGTGAGATTTAAAACTCTTTTGAGACTCTTTTCATTTTTATAGTTTAAAGAAAACTGTCTAATAGAAACTTGCTGTGTGTCTTCAGCACATTTTAAGATAAGTCACGATTTTTTTCATTCTCGCTGTAATGAAATGATTGTGACCGACAATTAAAACTCCTACTCATAACAACATAACATAATGTCTTTGTCACAATGCTGGAACATCGTAGCTCCAATGGGAATGGCTGCAGCTGTTTGTTGTATGAAATGAAGAGCTTACTTTTCAAAATGGCAAAACATAAAGAGAAGTCAAATTTTTTGGTAGTTTTTAGTTTTTTGGTTTTAGTTCATGAATGTGAATGAGCTGTTGTTGAGTCAAGTTAACATTTTAAGGATACTGAACAAGTTTTCACAAGCTCAGGTAATGGAACAATTTGATTTAAAAAAAATAATAAAGACTTGGACAAAGAGCAAACTAACTGTTCAGTTAATTCAAATATTCAAGGTATCAGTTGAACTTACATTTTTAATTTGAAACAGTGTGGGCTCCCTTCCAGTTCAGTCAGTTTAAGTGTATATGCATCCAGTTACTCACCTTCCAGCAATAGATTATCCATTCAGGTTGGATGTAACAGCATGATGTTTTTAAGTCCAGACCATCATTCTCAGTCTGTAATGTCAACATCGTATTTGCCAAGATAAATGTTGCAGCAATGTTGCCATGTTTGCAAAGTCCATTGGTGCGCCAAGGCAAGCACATCGAAGCTGAACTGGAGGCATGTCTGGAATTTTTAGGTGTTTTACATGTTTGTAGATCTTTATGACAATATTGATTGATGGTGTTGATTGTGACTAGAAATCACTGAAAAAAAAATGGACCCAGAAATTGTTCTTTAAGTGATTAGACAGGACACCACTATGAGATCAACACCATAAACTGATGTGGTTTTCCATGTAAACCTTTTTACATTCCCTTAAAGAATGTCAGCCTCTGCAGAGCTAAAACTACAAAGACACCGTTTAAGAAAATAATAGTAACCAAACAAACAGTGGGCGCAAAACCAGTTGTAGAAGAAGTGCTGTCCTTGTGCAACATTCTGGTCCTCGTTACATTGCACTTAATGCAGTTGAGTGAATACAGCAGAAACACATACCAGCTACCTTCAGATAGCTACAAAGCAAATCTGTCATCTCAAAGGAAAATTCCTTGCATGCCATTCAGCGTCCACGCTTATATGGAATCCGCATTTCCTTGAGCAAGTGATTCATGTTAAATACACATACTGTTACGCCTATTTAAACATTAAACATTTTAATTATGATGAATGCGGTTCTTTTACGAGCGAGGACAGTGTTGCTGGAAAAAAATGAGACATAAATCTTCAGACCTGCTTTGATGAAAGTGTCTTAGCGGAGAAACTGTGTTGTGTTGGGTTAGTGAATGTTTTAGTCATTTCAAACTTGGTTTCTTCTTTAATCTAACTGGTCATGGAATGGAACTTGTATTTAAAAGTTTGTTTCCAAAATTCAGTTCACTGTGAGCTGTAGGAGAGACATTATCTCCCAGTCCATTCCGAGCAGTTTGCAGCAAACCAGCAACCACCCCAGACCCTGTTGTCTCGAGTTAGAAACGATCTGAGATGCCTCGGCCTCTGAATGCTAAAGCAAGCTGAGAGTGGTCGGCCGGTGCGCATTAATCAGATCCGACTTGCATATCTGAGCCGCTTAATTGCATAGAGGGAAATGTCAGAAAGCAAATGAGTCTAACATGTCAATGTGTTAATTCTGCTATCGATTTCATTGATGTGCCATTCGTTCTCTCAGCTCATTAAAGCCGATGTGTCAGCCCACACACACGCGCATACTCACAGTTGTATAAGGAAGAAAGAGACTACATTTTCAATTCCACATTTGAATCTGTTATCAACAGCTGCATTCACATTGGCCTTGTTCAAACCTGCGAATGCTCTTTGGTATATGATAAACGCTTGCATGTCCTTTAATGTTACGTAACAGAATATTGTAAAGTAGTGTGGACGGACAAGGCCAGTACAGTATTTGTGCTGATTTCCACACATAGCAAATTTCAAACTAATCCTTTTTGTATTGCTCAGACATCAGTCCTAAATCAAATTGTCTTTTAATTTTTTCCTCTACCTTCTTATTCCTTCTCTGTCAACCAATCACTGTAACTGAAGTTCGTTGGGTCAGTTATGAATTTTTGACATCATAATCTCGCCCTCTCTATTACGTCTGCTCCATGTTCATGTCATGTCAGATGGAAGGGAAAGACGTGAAAGGTTGGCATGGTTACAACCCACGAGTGTTCACGTCACATGACAGACATTACAGCTGTGCAAGTTATTATGTGAGCGTAAATCACATATGTTGTCTCAACCAAATTTGGATTTGGAACTAAAACTTCAAACATTCTGATACCTATCAAAACTGCCATGGGTGCCACTTTTACTCTTTGCCTCAACAGCCTGAGTCTCGGTCTCAAAAATGTCATTATCTGAAGTAATCAGCTTTTTTTCTAATTGTAAGTCTTAAATATAACTTGAAAATTTAGTTTACGGGGTTCATTCATTTTACAAATGCTTGATTTCATTACAGTTCAAGAAGGGGGTCACATATATTTTAAAATTCATCAATAAATTGCAGGCTACAGTAATTTAAAAGGTGATGAGGTATGAGTTGTACTGCTTGAGACTGAAACAGATGTGAAGTTGAGATATTTGTTAACTGAAATCTGGGCCTTTTTAAGGATGTTTGCTGCTCTGATGTGATTCTCCCTCACTCATGTCCTGGATCACTGGCAGAACCTCTTCAACATGCATTCATCTTCTGCTCCTCGGTTCATGTTATCTAAATCTTGTAGGCCTTGTTATAGCTCATCATATGGCAGCACACTTATCAAAAGGCATCGAAACAATGGGTGTTGCTAAGCAACCAAGTATGGCAGAAATGTTGAGTGCAGCATTATACAGCGGTTTCTTTGAGGGGTAAAAATGACCTCTCGGTGGTTCCAGGTATAACTAATCAGATTTTTTTTCTCTTTATCCTACACCAAATGATTAATAGGAGTATCTAAATGATTAATTAAAATCTTTTTATGAATAGTCATGAACTGACAGATGTATTGGTTTTAATTGAACAGAGTCACATATACCGAATGAGGCAGTTTGGCTGTTCTCCATGAGGATTCCATGTTCGTTTGGTTTTCAGGCATTTTGGTACAATGAAGCACCAAGTTGGGTGCATAGGGAGCTTTCAGAAAAAAAATCTCACCTCCAGCCGTATTCTTGACTTGGCATAAATCTATTTGCAAGTCAGAAAGTCATACTTACAGTAACTCTGACATGACATAATGGCATAAAGACTTGGTCACTATTGCATTTAAAACAGCAACATTTCAGATTGAAGAAGACTGATTTTAATAGAATCAGTCCACTCAACTCCGTTTGTCAGCATTGGACATTTGCATTTTAAAGTTCACCAATATGCCTTTTGACCTTTAAGATAACCAAGAGAAATGGAGCATAAGTAGTCATCAGTTTTTGCAGTCAAGAATATTGTCATGCATTTTTAAAGTGAACTGTTAATAGTTCTTTAGTATCTGAATATCAGAAATGCTCTTTTTCATCAGTTGACTGGAGGGGCGTGTTAGTACACCAGCTTTCAGGCTGCCAGAGTGTCAGTGTTACATTGTCAGGAATGAAAGACAGTAAAGAAGTAAACAAACTTCACTGTAGCCCAATGCCATGGGCAGACAGCATATTGTTAGTGATAATGAAGAGTGAGGAGCGCGTCAGTAGCTAACCGGACCCAAGTGACATGTTTAGTTTAATGTAAGGCAGCATGTGCTCTGCCAGAACACTGACATTACAGCTTACCTAATATGTGTTTGGGTATATCAGAATATTGTATCCATCTATGCACATTGATACTTGAACAGCCTATCCCGGCTGACAATAGGCGAGAACACAAATACATCAGTAATGTATTTATTTGATGAAGTTATTTTAAATTATGGGAAATACACAAAATATCATACAGCACAGAGCAGGCTGGGATACCTTTTCAGATGTTGTTGCTGTTGCATGACTTTCCATCCAAATAGCCTTTAAAAAAAAAATAAATACTGAAATACTGAAATGCACACATCATTACTGACTTTGAATCTTGCTAGCATGACATTAGCTTTCTGGCTCACATCAGAGCAGACTAGAAATATCTCCTGTTCCCAAGTCCTATCTAAGATTGGTTCTGTTTACTAAGTAGTAAACAACATTTCCATTGCACAGGGATCTTATGGAATGGAAATAATTGGTCCAGGTATCAGTCAAACCCTCAGGTGTTACCAGGGAAACAGAGTTCCAGCTTTTGAAACTTGAAATTTGGGCTGCACAACAAATG
Source organism: Scatophagus argus (assembly GCF_020382885.2). Lineage (NCBI taxonomy): Eukaryota > Metazoa > Chordata > Actinopteri > Scatophagidae > Scatophagus > Scatophagus argus. The sequence continues at coordinate 18,691,899 of NC_058510.1, read as the reverse complement.
AAAGCGAATAAAAATAATAAATTAATCGTTTTTTATTTTTCATGGACAACTCGGAGGGCATTATCCCTTATTGCTTATTATTTCAGTCCCAACTGGGGCCAAATTTTCATCAGCTCAGCGGTAGGCTATGCACTTTTGCAGGCTCCAGGCACTGCATGAACAGATGAGAAAGAACTACTGTGCTGGTCCCAGCAGCAGAATCAGCACCTTGGAAAGCGGCACAGCAGTTTGTGTGTTAAATCTCCAGCATAAAGTCTCTCTCTCGATAAACAATGAAAAAAATTATAGACTCCAGGAAAGAAGCCACAAAATGGATAAACTACTTCCAATACTATCCAATGGTCCCTGCATGCTATATGACTGCATTGGCAATGAGGGGTGTAAATGTTCAGTAATTTTGTGTGTTTTATTGTAGCAACTTCTGGGCTTCAGAAGAGGCTGAAAGACTTTTGTAGTTTCGTACAAAGTTATTTGCATTGTCAGTCCATCTTCTCCTAGTGTTAAGCACTAACACTTTAAACTCTACCTATAAAACTGTGTGCCTATATAGTGCACACACGTGTGAGAGAGATGGAGCAAGTTGGGGCGGTGGTGGCAGTGGTGGTGGAAAGAGAAAGAGAAAAAGGCTGGTTGTCATAGCAACGCTGTTTTTCAAGGAGAGTCACCCATTTATTTCCACACTAAAGACTGTAAGGGAACACTTAACTCTGTTCTTTGCCTAAGGATACTACTTTAAAAGTCCCCCCCTCCCCCGATTTCGTCCTGTCTCTGTGCTCGCCTTCACAGAAGTGTCAATCTGAAGTGAAACATTCCGGCTTTCGGCTGCCACTCCAGTCCGTCAGATTTTTTCTTCTCTTTTGTTTCTCTCTTTCCTGCTCTGTTCCTACCCTGTTGCTTGCCTTCTCTCTTTATTCCACCTCTTTGCCGACTCTTTCAAATCAAATCTTTGACGTATGAGAAGTGTGATACCAAAGTAGCAGGGTATGAACTCAGGGTCTAATTCTCCCATCAATTATGATGTTTTAGTTATCTTGCATTAATTGAAACAACTTTGTCAACATCAGGCATGGTATTTTACATACGGCATATGCGTATTTTTGCATGTATACAAGTTTCTATATCTGTTTATACATCTGAAAGTATGTGACTCTGTATCACTTGTGGTAGCACTGTGTTTCAGATGAAAATATTTGTACATTTTCATAGGGGTGCTACCTCTGCACAAACCAAACAAGGCTTTTTACCTGCACCATAGTCAACCTGCAACACTAAGATCAAAGCTACGTTTATTTAAAATGATTGTACAACCTGTACAACAAGGTACATTTTAAGGTAAGTGGTCCACACAAAAATAAAAGCACAATGAGGTGCATTGGTGCATCCACACATGCACAACATGGAGAGCGAAGTCTCTTGAGTAGTTGTGGAAATGCAGGCTGTCACTAACAAAAGCAGCTTCCTGGGCTTCCTGGAAGATCTTTAGTATATTTCTGTGATATTGTATCTATTGTTACCTTCTGACAAAAGATCAGCTGCTCCAAGTTCTGTTTGTCTCCATATCCTTCTTACAACAAGGTGCTGATATGAATACAGATTCTCCCTGTCTGTCCTCATCCTTATCTGAGCTTATTATTATTATTTTTTTTGAACAACCATGATGATTTTTTTTATAGGTCTCGCCAAAATTACATCACCTCACATCCATCAGTCACATGATTCCATTTTACTTACTGTAACAATCAAGGATCAAAGTCATTTATTTGTCCTTGTATAACAGTGGACAGTTTGTAGCCCTCTCCCCCAGCAAACATTAAAAAGCAACACTTTTGTTTGTGCTCCCATTTTCACCATCTGAGAGACGAACTCAAGCTAACAAAATCCCATACATGAAGTGAGCTCTACTCATCAACTACAGCAGCAAGAATAAAATAAAATCACAACCAAAGTGATGTAAGAGGTCTGTCACAGCGCCCCACAGAGGGCATATTATCACACAGCCCCATGGAAAGCCAAACTGTGAAATCACAGCAATTATTACACTGCTACATTTGGATGAACATAAACAGAAGCAATAAAATAAAACAAAGCAGTGATGATAATATGGTTAGCATCTTCACATTATGTTTGACATCTGAGAAACATTTTCCTTCTACATTAAGCGTCATTTATGTAAACACAAAGTCCACCTTCTCCTTGTCTTTCTGGAGTCCTGCAGTTCCACCCATCGTGTACAGCAGCTCGATCTGAAATGGAGGCTGTGGTGGAGACGGGTCTTTATAAAGACGTGGAAACACGAGCCTCTGATTTTCAGTTGCTTGGCTGACCTGAGTCGCATTTTGACCCTTTCATTTTCCTGTGATTTGACATTAGAAAGAAGGAGCCTTAAGTCCAAACTATACTGCACAGCTCCCATCTTGGATCTCTCTCCTGTTCTCCTATGTGGTCTGGTTGAACTGTCGAAAGGTGCCACGGCCAGTCATCATCCCAATAAATGAGCCAAAGCCTCCAAACCCTGTGCCCCCTTCTCTTATGTTGAAGAATCTATTTCTATCAAAGGTAGTACGTTTAAGTGATAAAGCTGAAAAAATGAAAACAAAAATTTAGTTTGAAGAACATTGGTTCTGCAGAAATTTAATGAATTTAGTGATTAGGCTTAAATTATAAGACTGAATATAAGACAGAATTTATTGTGAGTATTCCTCATTTGCAAAAATGCTATGGAAGAAACCTGTTGCCAGGGTTATGTTTGCATTTGTATTATTCCTTTAAAGAACTGTGACCCGACCTAATCCTGATGCACAGGTGTCATAAGGAGAAGGTCAGGTTGGATAAGTATCCAAAGTGCATGACTTGGAGATCAGGGATCACATCCTGTGTGCCAGATCTTGTGAGAAACAACTGCTTTGTGGGCCTTCATTTTTTGTTGTTGTATTTCATGCATCCAGGCATACATAAGCATACATGTGCACATTCAGATTCATGATGGTTTCATGCCAAAAACCTAGCTATGCCAGCAAAAGATGAAGAAGAAGAAGAAGAAGAGTCCTTGCAAATATTGTTGTATTTACTGGCCTCAACTAACAGTGAAATGATATATGATATGACAATTTTGCGTAGGCAAGCAGATTTGCTCAATATAAATACTTCCTCATCCTGTAGAATCAAAAAACAAAAAGAAAAAAGAATCAGGCAGCATAACGTTTCATACAAAGTATAGTTTTTAACCCAACTTGTGTATAAATGTAATAGTTACTCCCTGTTAATTCCTCACAGCAGCAGATAGTGATGAGCGTATAATGGAGACTCTTGCTTCTACTGGCCCTTCATGTTTTTAACAGAATTCTTTTGCGACAGATTTTCTTTTCCTCCCTCTCTTGCCTGTATTTGTGAAATAAAATCATATATGTGAGAATGACAAGTTTTTGTTTTTTTTTTTTGTTCTTATTCTTACCCAGATCTCCTCTTGATGACTCTAATTGCCTTTATCTGTTTTTCCTACACAGAAGGGAACTAGATGCTTTCATGTGCTAAAATGCTTTTATTAGAGAAAAAAAAAAAAACATGGCCAAGGTGAATCCAGTTTCCCAGAAAACTGTTTCAAGTGATCATTTTTTCAGCCAATTTTTGTAGGTTTGACAAAAATGACCCCGAATTGGTCATTCTTGATTTCTCAACTCTTGATTTCTCAACTCATGGCTATCCCCCAATATCCAGAAGGTCTCCTGATCAAATGCTGAACTACCTCCACTAATTTCAATATAAAGAAGTAGCAGCCCTGCAAACTTCTTCTGGCTATCTGACCTCCTAATCCAGGTGTAAGCCAACATACGCTGTGGAGGAAACATTATTTTAATGTTTGCTTTTTTGTTTTTAGTCTGTCTGCATGCATGGGTGCACATCCATGGTCTGCTCAGCCCCCTTTAGTTCTGCTTTTGTTTACAAGCCTCATGTTCCGGTTACAGTACCTTCCTCAGGGCATCAAGCAGCTGTATGCTGGATTGATAGTGCAACAGGTCCTGATGGAAAAGAGAACTTTTCTCAGTGAAGTTTGTTAATCAGTTTAGAGCTCCACAGCAGTGAGCCCTGGGGTTGTGTCTATGAAGGATCCTGAGACTAAGACTAACTTAACTGGTTAAGAAGAAATTCTCGGAAGTGTACATATTATTCATATATATTTATGAATATAGTACATACATACTGATCTATACATAGTTACTAGAATTATTAGATTTCTCATGACTTCTCATGGCCTCAGTTGATATTGTCATACTTTGAGGTGTCTCTTGCTTGGTTTCCTGTTTTATTTTGTAGTTTTTCTCCCCTTGTGTCTGTTTAACTTTTCATTTCCTGTCTTTGCTGGGGTTTTTTTTGGTTTTTTTTCCCTCCATTTTAGATTGCTTGCCCCACCCAGATTGTTTTCACCTGTCCAGTCACCCTTTTGTCTATAAATACCTGAGATAACCCTGTCTTGTCAGTTCATCTGTGTATGTTCCTATTGTTATTTTTTTTCTTTGTTTGAACATTCACTACTTTGATTTTCAGCTGTTTTGATTGCATTTTTTAGATAATTTCTATGTTTGGACTATTACTACCTGGACTGCCAGCTGCTTTTGTTCGCATCTGTTTCCTTTTCTGAGTAACTTTAGTTTCTTGGTTCACTTGCCTTGCCACTCTGCCTTGTGTCGGTCTTTTGTAACTCCTAACAGATATTTCGTATATCATATTTGCACCTGAAGTGAGCCTTCTAGCACAGTCCCTTTCATGTAATGCTAGCACAGCATACCTAGATAGTTCGTTTCGGAGATGTAGCCTATTGGGAAAGCACACTGGTGTTATTTTATGGCGTCAATCCAAGGCAACAAAAAAGAAATGAATGGGGGACATGTTTACCATCCACATGCAAACCTAAACCCTTGACTGCCTTCTTAAAGTGTAATCCTTCATGGCAGAGAATACCTCACACTTTATTAAGCACACAGACTTTTTACCAGCTGGCAGAAATAAGTCTTTCTCTGTCCACTCTGTGGTGAACAATTCATTAGTGTAGCCTATGAGAATAATACGTTTTTATGCTTCCCTCTGGATAGCAGAATATACAGGAGGTGGCATGTTGGTTTGATAAGAATGTAGACTGTAGGACATATAGCCATTTGAATTAAAAGTTGGAACACATTCCAGATGAAATATAGTGAATGATATATGTTTTTTCTCTTGATTAGGTCATGGCAATGAATAACAATAAAAAAATAATAACAATCAGAGCTTTAAAAGAATTACACTGAACATTTTCTGTCATCAGGAGCTAAAAGTAGGTCATTCATCACCATGATGAGAGCAAATACCCCTATTTTTATTTATATAAGCAGTCAACTACTCTCCTGCAAAATTCCATAGTTGTTCAATGAGTTATAATATAATGATGGCCTCTCAGAATGTAACTGAATGATTTCATTTTAAAATTAATAATTCAAGTTGATAATGCACTGCTGGTGATTCATAGGATATGAGGATCAAGTGAATCTAACTCTTTCTGGAGAAATGTAGCCAAAGAATGTAAGGGGAATGCAGAGATGGCTTTACTTTGACAATAAGCAGTGTGTCTCATCAGGACATGTCCTTGTGAGTATCAACTATCAGCTGATATTGAAAAGTAATGGAAAATTCTGTCTATTGAGATTGTGCCAACTATTCAATAAGATAGTGTAACTCAGTGGTGGAAGACGTGTGCTGACACTTTAAAGGGTTACTATAGCTAGTAGAAAATTTCCTCCCATCATATGTTTAAAACAGTGAGCAACATAGACAATACTTCAATTCAATTCTCTACCTCTAATAGTAAATCTAAACCAAGTGAGGGCCTGTTTTACACTGATCTTTAGCTAACTGCATGTGCACTTGAGTTTCCAAATGATTAACAGCATTACAGCAATCTCACTTCACACTGTCAACAAACTGAATGTAGTTGAGGGTGGCTGATGTGATTGAACTTGGTTGGCTGGCCTGTGTGTGTGTGTTAATGCATTGTAATTTCAAGTGTTTTTGTGCGTATACTGGCATTACCGTGGCTGTGTGAATGAGTATGCGCATGTTTATATTTGTGTGATTGAACACGTCTCGCTTTGATTTGAATTCTCTTTCTGATTGAGAGCCTCTCCGTGACCGTGTGCGTCGCTAATGCTGCATAGGGTTGCAGGCTGCCTCGCCGGCTGGAGTGCAGTCACGCGTACGCCGTGCTCTTCCTCTATGCACTCTGCAGTTAAATCGGCTGTGAGTGCTGGAGTACAAGAGCACAATGAAACCATCAGCCAAGTGAGGTCCAACATTTTATAGCCAACTCTCCACTCCAGAGGAGGGCCTGCTCATGGCGGCAAGTGTACTGACACCACCCCTTATGCCACCATAAAAACCCATTAAATGGAATCACCCAGCAAATTTAATAATCCTCAGTAGATAATCTGCCAGCTTGCTGTTCAGACCATGATTTCCCCTTGCACCATCAGTTCTGATTCTGAATTAAATGGAGTGTTTGTCAAGTTAGTCTGCTTTTGTTATTGTCAGGCTTCTTGTAGTGAGTTATTGCTACGCTATTTGATATGAATCATCATGTGGAAATGCAGTCAGTCACTTAACTGTAGGCAAGGCAATGAAAGTTGTCCAAGGGATGCATATGCCCACAAAGGTTTTTGAGGTTCCCTATGGCTTCTGTGTGTTTAAGGCCCATAGAACAAAGTATGGAGTCCTTCACTTCCTCCCGGCATCAACATAATTCACTGATACAACTGTTTGAAAGTTAAATTATTTTATTTTATACTGAACCTAATACCTGAGTTTTTGATCATACAAAGAGTTGTAATTAAGCGTCAGTGATGCTTAAAAATTGATATACAGTCTTGTTATATAAATAGACACAAATTTAATATATTGTAATTTATTCTCCTGTATTCTGCTCAGAGCCAACGGATAATATTCATCTTCTATTGAGAGCAGGAGTTTCAGCCGTGTGGTTGACGACTGATATGATACGGTGAGTTGAAAGACCAGTCACCGTGTCGGAATTTTTAAAATCACAACCTCTACTTTATAAAAATGAGTCCATCCAGCATGACACACCAGGCTAGCGAAAATCAGATCAAACTGTCAAACGTTTTTTCAACTGTTTTCAGAAATGTATTACAGAGTACTGTTTACCTGTAATATGAGAAAGGTTCTTAAGTAGGCTGTTAAGCTGAAAACAGATGAGCCAAGCACCACCCCACTTGCAGTACATCATCCTACAACCGGAGCCTTGAGTGGTCCAGTGCGTCCATGCAGACACATCCTCGCCAGATTCACCAGATGTCTGTGCCATCAGTCAGCAGTATGTCACTCCCTCTCCTCTCGTGCTGTGAGCACACACTGTATAGTAAATAGTGGATGGAGTCATGGGGGTCTTTCTTCCTTTGGGCCATAAAGCAATCCTAGTAAGACCTGCATTAAATACTGCTCTTCTTGGCCAATACCGGTTTTCTTAACATCAGCATTGTTTCTTTCTAATAAATTGACAATTAAATCAAAATATGTCCAGTAAAATATGTTGAGGGTAAAATATTACTATATACCACTTTTTTTCCATGGACATAAAGAAGACAATTGAAGATACACATATTACAAATAGGCATACACAGAGAATCGACAAAATTGCCCTGAGGCACATATCTAGCAATGGGGCAAACTGAAAAATCCACAAAATTCATCTTGCCATCTTGACTGTCATGTCCGGGAATGAAGTGTTGGGTGTTTCCTTTTCTGAGGACAGAGGAGGCACAGAGATGAAGCTATTTTCTCTCACCGGGTGCCTGTAAATTTCCTGAGTTATGTTCCCCTCATTGCCGGAGCTTTCTCAGCTGTAAGACAAAAAGCTAATCAAAGGCTCCTGCCTTCAGGGCAGGTAACCCCGGCATGAACTAAGAGAGCAATATCATTCCATCACTCACTGTGCCACATGCTTACTCTGTCTCTCCTTCTCTGCCTTGCTCAGAGAAAACATTAGTTCTTGTGATATGGAAATTGGAGGGAAATTTCCTTTTAATAGCCCATTAACGTGCAGCTTGCTCACTTACATTATCCATCAGGTTTTAGGAACATATTTCCTTCCTTCTTCAGAGGCTTTATGATAACATTTAGTCTTGTATTAAATTTAGGGTTGTTGATTTATCCTGAGGGGTTGAACATGTAAATATTTAACATTTATGAATATTAAAGTCATATTTCTATGTGTTGTCTTTTGTGGTCTCAAAATAAAACTAAACAAAAATGCCTTTCGGACCGCTGCAGAAGGTAAGCATTGGGTGGCGCTAGAGAAATACCCAATAAGGCATACATCCTCAGGACAGCATGAAGGTGCTCTGCAAATTGCTTGGTACAATGTTCATCAAAACAAAAAGGCATCACATGTTTCTTGGCAGCACTTTGAGCAAATCGGGTGAACTGCAGCTGCCCTCAGTTAAAAAAGGAAATTTTAATAACCTGCTGATTCAAGTCATTGGACTTTCTTGCACATTTGCATTCTACATTCCAGAATAATCATTAATTCTTACGGAACAGAATAGTTTCGGAACAAGGAACATTTCAATCACTTTATAATTCCAGCCATCTTAATTAAAGTATACTGTATATAATGAAACTAAAAAAAAATATATATATATTCCCAAGGTGTCTGAGAGCCTAAAGTGTGTTTTGTTTTGTATTTCATATGGTCACATGGCAAATGAAAGGGAGGAATACCAACAGGACAGCACAGCAGTTGTGTGAAAGACGGTGAGCAGACCAGGATGGTCATGCTAGCCAAACATGTTAAGGATAATCAAGAACTTCAAGTTGAAGAAGACGTCAGATCATGTCAGGCTTCAAGAAGAATTAGCCTTTTTGTCCAGGTCAGTCAGTACTGAGAAGATGAAGTGCACTGGCTTATTTAACCTGTATTTTGACTGTGTTGCTTCATGTCGTAAGTAAAAGTAAACTGAATTTGTTGGCGCGGTCAAGTAGACTACTGTTGATGTTTCATTGGACTAGAAATAAGCCAGATCTGCACAGAACTGATCAATGGCCATCGCTTGCTGTGACGTCATCCATGTGTGGGCAGCAATTATCTGCAGTTTTTGAGCCAAGCACTGCAGTGGAGAGTCTCCACCAAATACTCAAGGCATGATGAGAAATGCCCGCATGTCACCTCATCCAAGAGCTGATTGGTTTAGAAGTCAACGCAACAATATGATGTTTTATAGATACTTTTCTTTTTCACTGAATTGGGGAGATTTTAATTTTATTTTAATGATTGATTATTGATTATTCTGTTAACAGAAACATGTGGCTCATGGTGACATTCAGTAGTCACCAGTAATGAAGAGAATAAATCAGTTCATATTAAAATCTACATACAATATATCATAGCTACACAGAAGTCTGTACTAACATTGCGAAGGGTTTGCAAACAGATTAACTTATTTGAAATTAAATAAAGTGCGGTGTAACGTCTAACATCTGTGTAGATGTCAGGAAAGAGGACAGAAATAAAATACAACAGTTTTCATTACTGATTATCTGACAGATGTTTAGAGTGTTTTTAATTATTTATGTATTTTGAGAATAGGGTCTGCTCAGCTCATTTACATACAGGTGTAATCTGATATGATTCTGATTTACATAAATTTGTGTAAAATGTAGTTTAAACATGAACTTTAATGTCACAGATTGCCTGAATAGTATTTTAGTAGGCTAGGGACTGTGTACAAACTGATATATGGATCTGATATAATATTTTAATAAATCAGAATCCTCTAAAAGGATGCGCTTCTGTGGCTTCCTGTGCAGACTGCCGGAAACAGTCCGACTTCACCGGAGCTTTTTGTCTCCGCCACCCGCTGCTGCTGCCGCCTGCTCTCACGCCTGCAGTTTATCTTGAACGAGCCTACCAGCTCGCAAGAAATTAACCTGGAATATTATTTTTGAACGGCTCTGCTATCATGTATCTGCAATGTATCCGAGACTAACTAATGCTCTCACCAGCTAAGTACCACCTCAAGCTAACTTAGAATAAAATATAAACAAATAATAATGATATTTACCTGGGAAAACAGCAGTACAACGTCTCACAGGCAGTAATGCAATATGCTCCGACACACACAACAACACAACACACACTAAAATACACAAACCAAGATTAGCCGCTATCGTAGCATTTAAGCTAGTGGCTTTCCCATGACGAGGTGCACTTGAACACATAAAAGTAAAATGAAACTTTTACAGGCTAATCGATTTTGCCTTTAAAAACGACCAGCCAGCACATGTGAATATTTAGATTTAAAGTGCAAAACAATAAAATTACGTCCTTAGCAGAGCTTAGGCTCAGGTTTTGCTACTGCTTGTAAGTAACGTTACGTTTGCTAGTTAGCTTGTTCATCACCAGCTACAGCCAAATCTTAACTCCCTCATCCTCACCTCTCCTGTCTCTGCTTTGTGCAGAGAATTTCCTGATACCCATCTATAAAAGTCATTCAATAATGTATTAGTTAGGATGAGATCATGGTTCCATTTGAAAACGCACTGCTGTGGCGTTGTGTTACTATACCTGAAAACTGTACTCAGTTTTATGTGCCGACACATGGATAGCTGCATGTGTGTTATATATTACCTGCTGCTGCACAAGCGTGCTGATGTGCATAGCACAGACAAACAGAATTAACTCTTTCCCCAATATTATCAATGCATCTTTTGATCTTACAAAGAGTAAATGTCATATGGCTAGCATAACATATAGCCATAGCTAGGTGTTTTCTATTCATCTTATATTTTTTCTACACAGCTTAAAGCTATCACAGGTTTTGGATCTTCTAGGCTTAAAATAACCCCACAGTGATGTGCCCTACATCACAGTCATTCCTGCAGTTGAAATAGATGCAATTGAATCTGACTGTGATGATGACTGCTCAGATAGAGAGTAGGCAAAACAGGCCATTTGCCTGCTAGATTGCTGAATGAGGAAGCAGAGGTTACCAGGAGGGATGAGGAAGATATTAACCTGATAAGTCCAGACCTACCCCCAGACCCCCTCCTGCCCACCCAAATGCCTTGCTCCTTCACCTCTCACTCCAGCTCCTGGGAATGAATGATCAGCTCCTGCTGATGTATCCTTCTACTCTGAGGGAGATCACTGTGGAGATGTCAAATGCCTATTCAATGCAAACCAAAGGGAAGGCACTGGATTTGACACACACGGATGAATTGCTAACTTTTTATGGTATCCTGCTCACATCTGGCTACAGTTCCGTGCCACGGAAGTACATGTATGAGTCTTATGATCCTGATGTCTATAATGAAGCCATCTCAAATGCAATGAGAAGGAATCGCTTTTATAAGATAATGGCCTCAATTCATCTGGTGGATAACACAAAGGCCACAGACGACCCTCTACAAAGTGCGGCCCATCTTCAGTGCACTGAATGACTCCTACTGACCATATATAAAACTGCTATCAATTGATGAAAGCATGATACCCTATTATGGCAAGCATGGTTGCAAGCAGTTTATCAGGGGCAAACCAATCTGGTTTGGGTACAAGTTGTGGAGCCTTGCTTCACCCACAGGGTACATGTTTCACATGGAGCCCTAGCGTGGAGTTGATACACATCTGCCTGAAACTGGCTTAGGACAGGGCCTAAGCCAGTGTAGTCCTTGGTCTGGCTGAACAAGCAGATGTTCCTCCAGGATGTACATTTGTGCATGATGACCTTTTCACCTCACTCAGTCTCACTGATGAAATGACCAAACAAGGGTATGATGCCTTGTGGAAGAACTGAGGTCCTTTAGAGAGGAGGAAAAGTTACTGCTGCAATGGAAGGACAACACTGTTGTGACCATGGCAACCAATGCATTAGAAAGATATTCAGAGGGTCAAGCATCCAGGTGGAGCGAAGAGAAAAAAGCCTTTGTCAAAGTGCCACAGCCTCTGTGTTTCCTTACATACAATCAAAATATGGGCGGTGTGGATGCATGATCATGTGTCAAGATATAGATTTGTAATAAGGTCAAATAAGTGGTGGTGGCCAGTACGGGCTTGGTCCCTTCCCAGTGCAGTGGCATATAGCTGGCTGTTCTTCAGAGATGTTGTTGGCAGTAATTATGACCTCCTGACCTTTCAGTGGGTTTTGTCCTTGGATCTCCTTAAGAGATATGTAAATCACCCTCGTGACCAAGGCAGAAGATCTACAATTGCGAAACCTCAGGATTCCACTGGCCCGTCAACACGGGAAAATGTTACCAAAGATGCAGACGGTGCTACAACCGCACTGTGTATGGATGTGAGAAGTGTGATGTACCACTCCGCATTGAGTGCTTCAAGATTTTCCATGGAGAGTGAATAATCAAATGATGATGAAAGTTTTGTTGTTGTTAGGTTGTTGTTACTGTATGTTAGGTAATTCAAATTTATTGAAAGCAGTTCACCAGACTGTGAATTAAAATATTAAAGTTTGTTACTATTAGTATGCACTACCCTTTTTGAGGTAAACTCACTGCACTGATTTGTGTTTTTGCTGCATAATACTGTACACTCATCTTCTGGGCATGATATTAGTGGTCAGTAAATGTTAAGTCAATCTAAGGTATAGTAATAAGACTTTATTTTACTTTTGTAAACTCTTGACAGGTCATATATTTGTAAGTTTTGTAAGTTCAAACACTCTTAGCTCTTTGATTATTTAACTGTTTTATGAGACTAGGAAATACAGTAATTGCAATTGTAATGCCATAGTATTTTTATGAATAATGTTCTGAACACACTTGTAACCATGCCTAGTTATATGTTACACATGACTTTATTTTTTATATGTGTAAATAGGTCAAATTGAAAAATTTGTGTAAGTTTAGACTATGCTGTTTCTCATCGGCAACAATTGTTGCCAAGTATAAAACCTACATTTACACCACCATAACCAACATGAAATGAAAAAAATCCTAAATATTATGTGTTAGGGAGGTCAAAGAAGTGAGATGCATGTACTTAATTTGCAGGGAACAAAATAGTTTTTTGGTTTTGGTTTGATTTTTATGTCTGTGGGAAGCATTGTAATACATTGGAAATGATATGAATTTGAGCTACATTTTACCACCATCAAACATGAAGGAAGAAAGAAAATCTTTACAGCCGTGTTTTAAACCTTTTCATTCTCGAACAATATTGTATATTTGGGGTGTTGCTTGAAAAATTTGTTTCCTGGAATCTGTGCACATCCCTTTCATATTTTGCTTAGTTCAATCCCTCTGTTCCTCTGTCCATCCTCTCCTCCTCTCTACATCTCTTCTGCTCCCTCTCCTTACCCCCAGTTCTCAAATTAAAAACCCTCAGGCTGTTCTCCAGCCTTCCCAAATGGGTTGGAGGTGACAAGTAGCCTCCATCAACCCACACACTCATTTCACACACTCACTGTACTGTACACACTTTTACACATGAGTACACACTGCGGCAGTCATTGGTTGGGTGTGACCCAGGTACTGTGTGTGCGTGTGTGTGTGTGTGTGTATGTGTGAGTGAGTTTGTTACCTGGTGTTAAACTGACAGTAAGCCCTTCTTTCTGGTATACCTTAGTCGGCAGCTTGGCCTCAGCAGACCTCACCCCACCACAACCCTGCCTGAGGCTAATCCCGGGATACTTTCACACACACAGTCTCTCTCTCTCTCTCTCTCTCTCTCTCTCTCTCTCTCACACACACACACACACACACACACACACACTGGCTTCGTTCTTGTCTTTCTCATTTTTTTCAGCAAACCTACATTCACACTTGCAGTTGCAACCTGTCAGTCAACTCACTTGACGCATCCATTCATTTTTACCTCTGCCTCCCTCCCTGTACACACACACACACACACACACAAGAATGTATTATATTCCTAAGAGTAAGAGAGTGTTCAATACCAGTCTGGGCTGGTGTCACACAGTGAGCATTAACACTGTCATCAATGCCATACACCCTCCCGGAGGATCCTCAGTACACATGTGTATGTGTGTTTGCATGTTAGTGTTGGCAGAGAGGGTAGAAATTACTGTGTGTGTGCCACTAGGCTCTAGATTCTGTCTTGTGTGTTCACTGTTTGGGAAACCAGAACATTTTGGATATATGTCATACAAACATCAACAACATATTTCTTCTTCTAGAGAAAAATATACCGATGACATGTTTTGTTGTGCTGCCCCCTGATCAAGTAGTGAAAACAGACACTGAAAATGTTAATCTTTGATTTATACTGTGCTCGCCATCTGAAGATGTTATCTGAAGATCGTGAGATAATGATTTCTAAAGATACCTAATGAGGATAAGATAATGAAAACACCATATTTATTATAGTCAGACCTTATTTCAAAAAAATCTAATTTCAACCAGCACTTGTGGTTGTTGCGAGCTGATAACATTTTTCACACTGACCAAAGAAATATGCAGATTTTGGAGTTGCTGGCATGTAACAAACAAAACCCAGCAAGAACAACAAAAAAACAATGTGTAAAATTAGGGTATTAACCTCAGTATACTGGTGAAATCGGTGGAGTCTGTGTTTACAGATTGTTTAACCCAAAGACACTAAATACAAATGTCTGAAGAGCTTTGCTTGACTCCTGTAGGTATTTACTGAAATGTCACTATTTTTCAAGGGCAAAAGGATGTCTTGTTAATGTATCAAAGAACAAGCCTGGGAGGTGTTCATCTGTTTGAAGTACAGCTCAATTTCAGTTTCAATTCAGTTTATTTATATAGCGCCAATTCACAACAAAAGTTATCTCATGACACTTTCCAATTACAGCAGGTCTAGGCCAAACTCTTTAATTAAATTTTGTTGCGCAAAGAACCCAATATCCCCCCTTGAGCAAGCACTTGGTGACAATGGCAAGGAAAAACTGCCTTTTAGAAGGCAGAAACCTCGGAGCAGACCCCCGGCTTGAGGTGGGAAGCCATCTGCCTTGACCGGTTGGGTTGAGAGAGAGAGCACTATGGCTATCTGTCTAAATTTATGGAAGCTAATCTGTGATAAAACAGGTTCTCTGTTCTTAAACCCTACTATGAACCTTATCTGCATCTAAATTTGTTTTATCGGTAGAGCAGGTGATTGTCCACAGCAGGTGATTGTCCTCGCCTACTGCACCTTTAAATATAAAGAACATTCAATTAAAATTTTACATTTAAAATTAAATGAAATTAAAAATAATTTTTCACTATTCTTTTTTCCATCAGTATAGAAACTCCTCCGAAATAGGATGTCTATGGATACTAATGCCCTCCATTGAAAACAATATGCTTACTTAATGCACTGTGCACAAAGACTGTACCCAGTCCCTACCACACCAGCATTATCCTAAACCCAAAAAGCGCTCCACTTCCAATTGCTAAATATCACTCAATACATTGCAGCATTTTTGCTCTTAGTGTTTGACCTGGATAGAGCAGAGGAAATGTATTCCGACCCCCTCAGTCATTCTTTTTTATTTTCTTCTTCTTCCTTTTACAAATCAATATGTCACTAATGGTTTGCAAAATCAAATGCTAACCTTCAGCCATGAAAAGGGGCTATTTCTTTTTAGAAAAGGACACAGACAGATGGGGGGAGGGAGGGACGCAACATACATAAAGACACATGCACTCGCTGATTGATCACTGGAGATGCACTGATAAAAGGGCAGTATTTGGCTTTTATCAAGATTCAGCCATTCAGTGTCATCTACCTCTGAAATAATGGATACCATGCATGTTTAGCTTTTGTATCCATTCATCCTTTCATATTTATGTTTCACAGCAACAAACTGAAGTAAACAATAACAAAAATTCTGAATAAAAAAATAGTCTGATCTTGTAGCTATGCTTGGCATGCCAGTTTAACTGTGGAACTTTTGTCTCCACCTTCTGGCATTCAGAGCAACTACACACACTGCTGATGTGTTTGTGACACCACGGCTTCACCATACTGCTATCTGCTATAATCTACTGTTCATTACAATTACTCCCCCTTTGAGCTCTTCATAATCAAGTATTGCTTGTTGATGCAGAACACTTCGCTACTGTTGTGCCAGCACAGGAATGTCAATGAAGTTGCTTAGAAAAGCTGTGAGGATAGGTTGCCTATGTTGTTCCTTTGGTATCCTTGTTTTTTGTGCTCAGGTTCTCTCAGTGAACCCCTCTGCCTCACAGTTTCCTGTTATCTGCTGGTGAGCCCCTCAGTAGGTGTCTTGGATCTAGCTCATTGGAGTCGCCTTTGTTTCAGACCATGTGCACTAACCTGCCATCGCTGTTGGACTTCCTAGCAACTTTTGTTGTAGAGATTAAACCTCCCAGGTCGCTTGTTGTTGTAGTAAAGACTTTTTCCAACTTTGATCTGCGTCTACTCATTGAAGTCCAGTTTTTTTGGCTATTTGGCTATTTATTGTGGATAAACTTGAAAAGCAAAGCTTCAACAAAAGGTGTGGTAAAGCTTCCTGAACTAAACAGCTTGGTTTGCTTTCTGTTCACCTTTGGTTGAGATTCATACATGTGGCAAACTCTGTCACTTCAAATAATCTGCGTGGATGTTTTATGGTGAAAAATCCTCCAAATGTAAATGACACTCAAAAAGTCACCTCCCGGCAGTCATTCACACATTAAAAGATTTGCCTAGGTGTTCACTGTTTGGATCTCTTCTTCAAACATGAAGAATGAGCTTCAAACCCAGCATTTGGGGACATTTCTAAGAGATGATGGCAAGATATTGTACTTCACATAAGCAACACGGCAACAGAATTCAGAAGCAGAATTCTGATTCTGATTCTGAAATGTGAAAATTTGGGGCTGCTACTCAGCCCTATACTCGCCTGTAGTTGTCTACTTCCATCATGGGTGTTGTATTAAGACACACTGCCATGGCAAATACATTGATATATTCCCCGTTAATACAAAGAGCGAATTTTCCCTAAAAAGACTGGAGATTCGGAAAAATATCAAAGCGTAACACTTGCTTTGGCCGAACTTTAAAATGCATGGGATGTTAATGCTGCAGGGACTGTTTGAATAGGAGGAGGGCTTAATGTGACCAAGAACCAAGAACCCTGTCGCAGCAGTGCCTCCACAATTGACTTTAACTGTCTAAAAAGAATGAAGACAGCAAGCTGAAGTTTGACGCTGACAGCATGATTAATTATTGAACCTCCTCTAATTCAAACACTCTGTGGACTATGATGAGAGCAGGTAACCTTCAAGAATAATAATATAAATAAGCCCACTCATGACATTTGTAGGCACAGGTATCCACCCACTGGTAATGGGAAATAGAGCTTATACACAGGCTCATAAACTCCAATAATAAAAAAAAGATAAGAAGCTGCTTTATGAAACAGTAGCGCTTTCATTTGCTAATAGGAACCATAAATCAGAGTGAATCAGGAGCAAAAAAGAACATAAACAGAAACTACTGTTATTCCTTGAAGCAAAAGCAGTATCTTTCAAACTTAAAAGGTTTGTTCAAGTGCTTTCTAGCCAAGCAGATAGTTCATATTTAATTTATGGAGGTTTTGAACGAGTAGTCTGGTCAGAGTTTTGCCTTCACCATGAAAGGCTGGAGAAACAAATCCAAAACATTCTGCAGGGATAGATACCAACATAGGTAAATGATAAAATGTTTGTTTATAATACAGGAGAACCTTTAACGCTAAATCTAAAACTCACAGCTGGATGGATTGGGTCAGAAGTGCTTACAGTGCTAATAATGGTCATTCATGGTTTTCAAGACTTTTCAGTTATGATTGGGAGGTGGTGGGGGCCTCTTGGCAGATTTTGTTCCCCTCAGTGCTGACTACATGGTCATGGCCTTGTTAAGAAGTTTATGCTATTGAAGAATAAATGTTCATGTATATATATTCAGGTTATTAGGAGAGTTCTCAGTGATTTTCTGGTTCTTTGAGACTTTTCTGCTTAATTTAACTTTAACTTTAGAACCATTTGGTATAAGTAGTCAGAGTCTGGGTGGCACGGTGGTGCAGTGGTTAGCACTGTCACCTCACAATAAGAGGATTCCAGGTTTGAATCCTGGTCTGGTCACTTCTATGTGGAATTTGCATGTTCTCCCTGTGCCTGTATGGGTTTTCCTAACAAGTTGCTAATTGATATTAAAAATGAGCAGTAAATTATCTCTTTCATGTATCCTAAGGAGCTGCCTATGGGATGGGGATTCAGGGATCTGGGATCCTGGGATCTATAGTAGTTAGCTAAGCTCACTTACAGCAGTGTTATTGATAATATGTTGGCACAATGTTTAATATGTCTGAATGGTCCTAGTTATATTTTATTTGTAAATACAGTGAGGGATACAATTCACGTTGCTTTGGTACATGCTTGTAAGGCCAAGGTTTTAATGTCACCCTAACCTAATTTTGACCAAGAGACAGCACAGACTGTCTTGAATGTGAAAGAGTTTGGACTCAGCTGCTCATGCTCTTTCAAGTATTACCTTGGGGGCTTCTTATGTGTTTTCACATGTTTATTGAAATGTTTCTCAACAGAAGAAAAAGCTTGTATAATGTAATTACAAAGTAGTGGTCATACTGAGTGAAACTGTTATCGATCTTAGATGGCCAAGGCAAAATGTGCTATGTGTCCATTCTCCATTAGATAATGTCCAAGATGTATGGACTTTGAAGAGTAGTAAAATACATTTTTCATTGGCTATATCCAGGAAAGTAATTGTAAGACATATTAAAACAAACGAAAAGGAATGACATGCTGACATCCTCCCTTATTTACTGTTAACCACTTTTTCCAGCTGTGTT
Organism: Scatophagus argus; assembly: GCF_020382885.2. NCBI lineage: Eukaryota > Metazoa > Chordata > Actinopteri > Scatophagidae > Scatophagus > Scatophagus argus. The sequence goes on along the minus strand of NC_058510.1, from coordinate 18,673,081 downwards.
CCAGCGTAGTCCTCATCAGGGACCACGCTCAGAACCTGTAAAACAGTGTCACGATTGTGTCAGAATTTGTGTTGGTGCTATTTTTGAGTTCTGTCATTCTTTCATTCGTTATGTATGATTTTGTGTATGAGGAAAATTTCTATACAGCATCATTAATTCATTCGGTCAAACATAATGAATCTGTGATATTTCTGTTAGCGGTGTTAGGATGCTCCTCTCTACTGATACCACACTTTAGGCTATTTAGATCAATGAGCCTGTATAATGGCTCAATTTTACATATTAATCTGCAGCTTTGCACACTACAGTATCACAAGTGACTTCTGGATTAAAGTTTATTCTGAATGTGTAAATAAAAAAAAAAAAAAGAAAAATTAGAAAGTGGTCAGTGTTTCTTTGTAATTATTATGCTGGCCCATGTTGTTGCTGTTTAAAGACATGATGCTGAAATAAAAGCAGGGGGTGAGGAGGTGATACAACCATATCAAGGATCAAGGAAGTCCCAATTAATTATGATTTGATTGGCTTGAAAATGAGTTCCAAGCTGAATATAATGTATTAAAAATCACAAGGTTACCTCTCACCATCAACCTTCATATTTGTGCCCAAGCTGAGAAAAGACACCTGACTAAAACTTTGTATCTGTATGTGGGTTGGGGGCAGAAGGAATGTCTGGGGGTTGAAGATAAAAGGGAACATTTTGGATATTTAATGTAGTTTTTATGTGTATTTCACGCAGCTTTTTAGCCACATTTGTGAAACACTTTAATTTGAGAGAAGAACGAACTTCCTCAAGGAAAGAAAATAAAGTTGAAATTTTGAGTCTGCAGCTCCAGAATGTCAATGCACTGCAAATTTGCCTTTCTATTTAGCACAGTGATGGTTACATTAACTAAGACTTTGATCGAGAGAAACTTTTAATGAGTGTAACAAAATCATCTTCACTTCCTAGATTACAAGCAATCAGTAGTTAAGGAGGTCAAAGCTATTAGAGTCTTTGTCTCCTGACAGTAGCAAATATCCATACCTGGAATGATCAGGAAGAGAAGCGGTACAGAAACAAGAGTTGGAAGAGAGTCTTTACTTAGACAACATCAGGGGGTAAATAAGGGAAATAAGAGATGTAGGATATTAAAGATATAATGAGTGAATGAATAAAAACATTAAGTACTTCTTGAAAAGTGTTTCAATTGCTGAATCACTTCTGGCTGGCACCACAATATCATTTTTGGGAAACTCAGATTTTGTGAGATTTCATTGTAACTATCCTTCTATACTGCTTATCTGTCAGGGTCGCGGGAGGGCTGGAGCATATCCCTGCTGACTATGGCCGACATAGTCAGCAGGGACAACAGACACACAAAGACAAACAACCGCACACACTCACATCTACGGGCAATGCAGAGTAACCAATTAACCTAATATGCCGGAGTACCCGGAGAAAACCCACGCAGGCACAGGGAGAACATGCAAACTCCACATAGAAGGGCCCAGACCGGGATTCAAACCTGGAACCCTCTTGCTGTGAGGCAACAGTGCTAACCACTGCACCGCCGTGCCACCCTAATCATAGCTAACCATGACAATATAAATCAGTACATTTTTCGTATTGAGATTACGAATGAACAAGACCACAAGTCTTCAGTACAGTGGTGCTTGGAGATAAATAATTGCAATGAAAATATTACAATACTGATGCTTACAGGTAATGCTTACAATGGTTTCTGTCTAAATTTAGCCTGTTAGCATGCTAGCATGATGACATGACAGATATCACAATAGTTTTACAGGTATCACTGGACAAACTGAAATTTTAACTTGATATATATGGATATATAAAATAAGAGAGTCACAAAAGTTATTAAAAAGGAGTTCTTGAGGCATTTCACACCATAAATGTCATCCCCCCCAGAGACACTATGAAAAGTCAGAGCATCAATAAACTCAAGCTTTTAGGAGCTCACAATATTTCAGTCCAGACTTAAGGTTTTCAAACTCTAATATGCGCCTCATATGCTGGTGTTCTAAAAGCAACAGAAAGTTAGGTTAGTTTGGTTCCTCATATGGCTTCTTATCACCATCAGCAGCAGCAGCTGCAGCAGTGTCTGTGACACACAGCTCATGGGGGGAGTTAAAGGTCTGTCAGATTAAGGGGGTTTTAGAGGCAGAAATGAAATCCATCCATCCATCCATTTTCTATGCCGCTCATCCGTCAGTGTGGGGGGCTATGGTGGCTGGAGAATATCCCGGCTGACTACGGGCAAGAGGCAGGGTACACCCTTGGACTGCTTGCCAGTCAATCGCAGGACTGACACACAAAGATGACAACCACTCATGCACACACTCACACCTAGGTGCACTATAGAGTATCCAGTTAGCCTAATGTGCATGTTTTTGGGATTGTGGAAAGAAGCCAGAGTCCATGGAGAAAACCCATACAGGCACAGGGAGAACATGCAAACTCCACACAGAAGAGCCCAGACTGGGATTTGAACCTTGAACCCTCTTGCTGTGAGGTGACAGTGCTAACCACTGCACCACCGTGCCGCCTAATAATATAAATCTAATATTCCTAATTATGTTTTCATTAGTGCATAACCACCTGAATTTGGAGTTTGAAGATAAGTCAAACTAAAGCGGAAACTGAGAAAACCTTAATTCATCATTCTGATTGATGAATGCTGTAGAGCTTTGCCATCATTCACAGACACAAGAGTGTACATGTTCTAATACTACCAAAAGCCAGCTGATTGTATAATTAGTTTTCCTTATCTACCTAATACTGTGCATGTGACAACACTCTGTGTGGGCAAAAACAGGAATGCAAAAGATCAGGTCAAGGCTGTATTCTGCAGATTACATCATGGTTGGTTTACATCAGAAAAGACTCTCTGGCGGTGGGCAGGAGTCACTGTTTTCCATATCAACAGTTATACAGTCATAAGTCTTTCAAAGGCCAACAGTCCAATTAAAACAGAGTTTTTGAGGCCCGTGGAAGCTGAATTTGAAATGTTGGAAAACCATCAATCGCTAAATATGTAATTTTAATCAAGCTAATGATGCATTTCATTTAGCCTTTCGTCGCCACATCCGGGACAGGGTCAGAGAGTGAGGAAGGAAGTTACTGAACGTGATTAATGGGACATGAATAAAACTTTAAAACATTACCTTATCTGTGAACAGTTCTGCCAGGTTCATGTCAAATAGATTTTCATCTGCATTGGTGTTTATTTAACAATGAGGACAACTCCCATACACTATCAAAGTATGTGCATGCTACATTCATGACATTCCCGTCAGCCTGTTTTTTGTCGTTAGTGCTCGTTAAGGAATGCTAGTATGCTAAGTAGCCCACAGCCTCCCAAAGCTACTAGCTTGGCTGTATGTCTTATTTAAAACCTTAATATAAAAATATTGATTGGTGCCGCTTCATCCATTCCCAGTCTGAAATATTAATCAGCACTGTATACAGTCATATGCATACGCTACTAGAGAATTAAATTTATAAAGCACTCCTCTGATTTCCTGAACTTTTTCAGATATGGTATGGCATATAAGACATAGTATTGTCAAGCAAGACACTGAATCCCAAATTGCTTCTAATGTGTGTGACCATTGAGTAAACCAGTCTTATATATCCATTGGTGAAAGCAGTTTTGATTGGACTGGCACAGTGATTCTTTCTCTACACTAGATTTTGAGGAAAGTATTGGAAAACATTACTCAACCTTCTAATAATTACACGCAGATGCAATTTTACAACTGATTTACTTGTTTTATGCTTGTGGAGTTTGAGACCATTGGCCACTATTTACAATAGCAGTGGTGAGTTTTACCATCACAATATCGATTAAATTATTATTATTGCATTGCTCTCATTCTTTCTCCCATTCAGAACCCATAGTAAGGAAGAAACAACTGTCACTGACTCCACCACTTCATCAACTTCCACGGTTTTGACAAAATCACTCCTAATGTCACTATAGAATGAATGCAGCTAGAACAACATGATGGCACTACACAGCATGCACATACACGTGAAGTACCGCTGCATTCAAACTAGGCCTGAGTATCATTTAAAAAATTACAATAGTTGTACTAATACCAATACCCTTACATTGATACCAATACCAGTAGAGTACTTAATTTCCTTTTTTTCTACTTTCTACTAAATCTAAGAATGCTTGCAGTGACAGATGTCCAGAGAAAAACCCCTAGAAATAGTAATTTTTCCCTAGATCTGGATATAAAAAAGAAAATGAATGCAGGTATTGTTTAACTTGAGCACTTTTGATACTACTTTGTACAGGGTTGCTTTGCTTGATACACTGAAGGTATCGGATACAGATAACCAGACAGTAAGATATGTCATACATGTCTACAGAAACATGAGCATGTGCCCTTTTATCACACTCTAAGACAAGTATATTTAGAATATGAAGGGTCAAATCGATTTCTTACATGTCTTTGCTGCTTTCACTGAGTTATGCTTACAAAGGGACAGATGCAGCCATTGGGCTGTAATAGCATTACTTGGCAGCTCCAACAGAATTGACAGGCACCTAAACAGGCACCCTGCAGTACTTCATGGAAGCACACAGCCTCTGGCTTGCTTTTCTCCCTTGTCCTTGTGCCCAGTCTTGGGTGCGGTCTTCTGTTCAGTTTGGTGCCAGTTATATACCCCCTGCTGCTAACCGTTAAACGGTATGGCTCTGGTCCATGCCAGCCCCTCTGCCCCTTATGCTCAGTCATGTGCCAAATCATTTCCTTTAGCTGACAGTTAAATATTTTCAGAGGCATTTTCTTGCCCAGATCTGTTCTCATCAGTTTGTTGGTACTCTAACACTAAGAAACTGAACTGGACTCAGCTAATAAAATATATGGAACTGAAGACCACTAAAACCGATTGTGATATTTGTTTTTAGGTCAAAATGAACTCCAAAATAGGAGGAACTATATATGTTAGGCATACAATTATTAAACTTGAGCTAACTTTTTTTAGTTGTGACCATGTTTCATGACATGAAACCCCTTTCCCATATCTCTGTAAGGACATTTAGGTTTTGAAATGTCCTCATTACAGTCCACAGTATCAGGGCACCCCAGTGATTTGGCAATGCCTTTCCATAAAGTTGGTGTTACACAAGACACTTATTTGAAAATAAAAAAGAGAAATCAGTAACATTGTAGCAGAAGAGATCTAAGCTTATACATTTACACCCAAACACTGAAATGATGCCATTCATTGTGAACTGAACCACAAAATTTCCCATGTAGTGAAACCCAGCACCTGGTCATTGGGACGAGAGGTGCATTCAGTGCATCTGGCAAGGAGGCATCACTGTCACAGGCAGGTGTTGTCATCCTGTAGTTGGCTTGGATGTCCTGCCATTAGCGCCGAGGGTCCCTGCTGTCTTTGAAGTGACTGTGGATTCTTTGGACATGTGCATACTTTCCCTCTCTGATGGCACAGGACAGTTTGGCTCTCGCTATGGTCACCGCCACCTTGTCACCAGCTTGGAAGGCTCTGTCTCGGGTACTCAACAGTGTACACACTTCCGCAGTCATCCACGGCCTCTGGTTGGCATGTGGTGATGATCTTGGAGACAGTGACGTTGTCATATATAGCTAGTCACTGATGACACACACTCCTCCAAGTCAGTGTGGTCGCCATTGATTGCAGACTCCCTATACATGTGCCACTCAGTGCTCTCAAAGCAGTCCTGCAGAGCTGAGACGGCTCCTGCCAGCCAGGTTCACCTGCTTCAGGACCAGTTTCCACCAACTTAGAACAATGAGTGGAGACCAAAACAGAGTTCTTGCACCATTGCACCATGTTGATGGAGATACACAGACCACTGCCACAAATCTTGCCATCAGTTTGGGTGATGGTGAACCATCCAGACATTGTGGTGGTCAACAAACAACAAAAGAAGGTAGTGGTGATAGATTAGTAGTAGTAGTTGTAGTCATCACAAGTGACAGCAACATCAAGAAGAATAAACACAAGAAGATCGAAAAACACCAAGGGCTGAAAGAGGAGCTAGAAAAGATGTGGCAAGTGAAAGTGATAATCGGGGCACTGGAGGCTGTGACCCCCAAACTGGACGAGTGATTCCAGCAGATTCCAGGTACAACATCGGTGGTCTCTCAGCTAAGATACTGTGCAGAACCCTCAAACCCCCAGGCCTCTGGTAGAGGACCCGAACTTGAGGAAGACACACCACCCCAGAGGGGGTGAGAGAGGGATTTTATTAAAATTTTTTTTGTAATGAGTAAAATTTTATCATTAAAAAGGTCATGAAATCATTACCACTGAGGGTTAATAGGAACATGAGGTATACAATCGAGCTATGGCTCTCTGTCAGCCTGGCTACAGTATTGAAGAGAAACCTGTGGTTGGTTTTTAAAGCTGAGTAATAGGCTCCTCTGGCATTCTGTAAGGCCTTTCTATATGATTTCAGACTATCGTTCCATGGCGCTAATCTCTCTTGCTTTATAGTTTTCTTTTTTAGGCAGGCGATAGAGTCAAGTCTCATTCTCAGTTGCAGCACTGTCAACACAAAAATCATTTTGAGAGGGACTATAGTTAGCATGAGACTCTTTCTTGTGAGTGTTTGGTTATACTGAGATATGATACTGAAGTAAATGCGCATGGTATCACTTCCTTAAATTTTGCCACAGTGACTTGTGTAGGAATTATTCCCCAGTGGCTTGTCGTCAGGTAATAGAAATTCAAAAGTTACTAAACAGCGGTCAGATAAAAGAGGATTTTGTGCATTGGCTATTAAATGATCAATTTCAATGCCATATGTCAGAACAAGGTTGAGAATGTAATTAAAACGGTCGGTTCACGTACACGCTTACAGAAGCCAACTGAATCTAATAAAGAGATGTGCAGCACAGCTACTGGGGGCTGGTTAACTACTGCAGCTAGTGATTTGGTTTCCATGGCGATGAGCCGCATTTCCAATTCGCTGAGCCCGCCTCCAGTGCTGCAAATAACCTGCATTTATTACATGTACCAATCTCACTAAAGGAGGCAGAGGAATAGCTAAACATCTGAGCAAGAGAGAATGAAGGAGTGAGAAAAGCCATCGCTGATCAATAAGATAAGCTAGTTAGCAGAAATGAGCTCATGCTAAATGAATGCAAGATAAGTGAGAAAAATAGAGTGTAAGTGCGTGAGGTGAACAGATGTGAATTCAAAAGCACAAGGTGAAGTATTCATCATAGTGGAGAATAAAAATGAGTCACATTAAACTGTGGAGAGGCAGACTATGGAGTGACAAAGTACGCTACCAGTACCACACACAGAGCAACAGGATGTTTCCTGTTGCCTAGGACGCTTACCGTTAATTGGCTTGTAACATATACACACACACACACACTCTCGCACTCATATATATTTTTCGGACAGTAAATGCATACTCCTAAAGTTAGGTTGTTTATAACCTTTTCTGCTTCAATTTTGACTTTTTTTGTGATTTCCTTAACTTTCTGAAAGTGGAATACTAAATTATTGGAGTTCACCTTTAATATTAACAAATGATCATTCCAATGTTTTTATGTGGCTGTTCTTGCTAGGTCTAAAGCTAAATACGTGTGTTCCCAAAGTTCTGTTTGTTTCATTGCACTGGTAAACCATCTCCGACAATTCTCTGGATGTTTGTCCCTCAACAGTAATACTCCCCTTCTCTCTCCACAGGTGGTGCAGATGGCATGACGGGAACAAACACCATGCAGGGGCTGATGGGACTGCAGGCAGACGGTACACCCTGGCCGGGCATTGGCCACGGAAAGCACACCACATATGGCTGAGACACTCTGGTGAGTGTTGTCTGAATTACTACTATCCTGCTCCCAACTACCAGCAAACTGAAGCTGCATCACACCCTCCCTGAGGGCCCCTGGTGCCAGATTGGTGGTGATGGCAGTTGAAGGAATACTGCTGGTGGGTAGAAATGCATGTGTGTGTGTGTCTGTCTGTGTGTGTGTATGTTCTACAGCAGCAGACCAGTGCTGGTCAGTTTCTGTAATAGCACTGACAGATGGAGCAGATTTGACCTAAAAGTGGTCCTAATCTCTCCCTCTCTCTAGGGTGAAATGGGACAAAGTGGATGAGACAACCTCCACTCATTGGCTGGAAACCTGCTGGAAAGAAAGTGCTCTGAGCCTTTTTGTTTGTTTTCTTCTTCTTCTTTTTTTTTTCTTCTTTTTTTATCACAGACATTTACCAAGTAGAACAAAGTCTGCTGACTGGTTTACATTTGCTCTGAACACACTGACAGCTTGAGAATTCAGAGGAACTTAGGGAAGAAGAACAAGAATTCCAGTAAAAGACAGCTGGATTTTACTGGCAGTCAGAAGGAACATGACTTAGCACTGAGCCTGCACTTTGTTATTTTGCGCTTCATTCTTCTCTACTTTTTTCTGTTGAAAATCTATCTTAATAGGTATTTAGCAGCGTTACTGATTGATTCAGGTCCAAATCTTGACATTTTAGTGGAAAGTATTTGAATTTTCCATTTTGTGTTATAAATATGCATAGCGACTGCTCTCTACAGGTTGAAACCCGGCTATTACAACTGAATTCTGTGAGTGGCTGAGCTGGAGGCAGGTGACGTTTTGGAGGCAGCTTGCATCACCTACCACTCCATTGCTTTCTCGTTTGCAAAAACACCACCATATTGCCGCCACACCATTGAATTTCATGGATAGCAAGTTAAGTCACAACTCTGGGGTTTAGTTGCTCTTCAAATAATGCAAAATTCCATCCTCAGCTTTGAAACTTTTGCAAGAATACTTTTGGGGTGAAATTTCAAAGATTATTAGAGATTGTTGTTACTAATAGAATACAAAGAATAAATAGTTTAACAAATTAAACAATATAAACTCATGGTAGTAAGTCTGTTACCACGGCTCCACTTCAACAAATGGACACCTTCATCACGACCATGTTCAGGTCTAACCAGGCAGATCATGTAGTAATCATGTAGTAATGACCCCTTCTTGTTGAATAATGTCAAGGTCCAAACCAAGTGCGCTTAGGGTTTTATATGGCCAAACATGCACCACAGTAATTATGAGGTGCATCAAACTGCCCTGACCAACTTAATACCACCTTTTTCGAATGTGGCTCATATGCAGATTTTTTTGCAACTGCAGCACCAGTTTTGAGACAGTTAAAAGAAATAAAAAACTAAAGCGGGGAAGACTTATTTATACTAATACGTATACCAATCTAAGTTCCCGTAATGCTGAGCTAAATATGATAATGTTCTGTCCGACTGCAAGGGGACAGGAGGAGAGGTCAGAGTAACGCAACCAGAGCGAGTCTTGTTGGGTTTGACCCAAACGCCACATTCTGAATGCAAACCGTGACATTTCATAATTACACCAGACAGGAAGCTTCCAAAGAGGTTTTCAGGGCGTCAGAGTGTGTATCCGTGTGTGCTCTATGGACCAATATTTGTACAACATATAGCAACAATTTCCTAATTTATTGCTGATTCTGTGTTGTTGGCGTTTCAAATATGATGCCTGCAGAGCGCCACAGGACCATTAAATGACACGCATCAGATGAGGCACGTCAGGTAGCACTTTCAGTGTTTTTGGGCCTTTGGTGGTGAAGTCCACAGCCAGATCGGATAGCACTGGAACAGCTTGTGCCAATGCCTTTGTCGTCTTCTGCTCTGCCTGGTATATCAGTTATTTAGTTACTTTTACAAATTAGCAATCCATTACTTTTAAAATATTACCAAATTTCTCTGTTTCTTTTGTTCACTCAGTGTTTGTTGAAACATGATGTACTGTCGGCTATACAAGCCCATGTCTGATTGTTTTCATGGGGGCTATTGCAGGCTGTATCTATATGTCTCTTCCTAGTTCTCTATTGGATTGTGAGCTGCTACTTGTCAGACTGAGCTGTTCCTCCTCAGAGCTTCATACTTAGGACTGGGACCGTTGCAAGCACAAAATTGGTCTAATTAAAGATAATAAACAGGGTGAATACCCTCTAAGAAGACAAAATAAGCCCAGTGGTTCAGCTCCAAAAACTTCCACGCCAGGACTTGAAAATAGTTCGATAGTTGTGCATGCGTTGAAACCTTTCCCTTCATTTGTCTTGTTGACTGACTTGGCTGCAACTGAAACAAAGCTGATGTGGTTGCCATGGGTTATTGACGTGCAGCAGTGAAAGAGCGGCACTTTATGAGTCAGGTATAAAAGGCAAAGCCATTGACTGTTCAGTCGATGACAAGAACACAGTGACCTCAAGGCTCATTTGGAAAAAGCTCAGGTGAGTTTCACATCACAGCTGTTTTTTTTTTTTTTTTTTAAATTTTTTTGTTGTTGTCAGGCTTCCATCGAATCAGAGTCGCTTGTGAAGGATTCTTGTTCTGTCATTACAGGACATGATATCACATTCATGACTGATAAAGGAGCATTTGCAGTTCCAGATGCGAAATTTCTTTGTCACATGAAAAAAAAAAAAGACAGACAATGGTAAACAATTCATACAGTCCAAAAGACTAACAAAAACTACATTTTCCTTTGAGATTTTCTATATTTCTGTATGGAGAAGCAAAGGCAGACAGTTTTGCCCAGCAGTCTCCAGTCCAGCGAGCCAGCTTTTGCTTTCACCGAACAACAAAAATGTTATCCTCCCGCTGCTTTTGATACAGCTCTGTCAATAATTTATAGATGTGCTCCATTCTTTTCCTCAACATAACTCTCATCCCCAGTTCACAATAAGAGCAGGGCTATCGCAGCTCTGATGCATTCTTAATGCTATTTATGAGTTTTCTGTGACAGCAGTGTCAGTGTGAGGCCAGCAGACCGGGGTCAGCTACCAGGTCCTAGAGAAACTCAGCACTTTTTTCTTCCATTTTCTCTCCCTCAGCTTTCCTCACTTTAGTCAGCTTTAATGTCCTCCTTTTGATTTCTTCATTAAGCCTTTATTTACCCAGGAAAGTCCTACTGAGAATTTCAAAGAACATACAGGCAATCATTAAAAGAACATTAAACAAAACATATTATATCACAAACAGAATCACATGCCTTATTTGACAGACACGAGGAAGTGGATCTAGCACAGGAATCAATTGCCAGTTCCATTTGAATTTTCCTCCAAACCCTTCAGAGCCCCAGTTTGGATCATTCTGTCTTCAAATGTATATCCACAAAGATAAGAGAGGGAGCAGACCATGGAATGACTTAAGTAAGTATGTACCAGTGAGTGAGTCTTCACAAGGACAATTAATGCTACTGAACTCTGGCGTGTTGGGTGCAGTGGTGAGTGACAGCTTTGCTGTTTGAGACAAACCTCAGAACAATGTGGTGCAACACATCCAGCGGATACAAGCACTGGGCAGAGGTGTGCATATACAACAAATAACTGTAGTCAAGCCGGGGCAAGAACATAGCCTCAGTCATTTTTTTCTGGCTCCAAAGGAAAAGCAGGGATTGTTTCTGAATTAAAAACCAAGCTTGACCCTCAGTTTTATTACTATGTTTTCAATGAGGTATTAAAATACAATGATACTGTGGCACTAATTCAACACTAATTCTGTTTTGGACAATGAAACCGTCTTTTTGGAACATTTTGACCCAAGCTGTGAATGTAGATAGTAAACAAAAGGTGGACCCAAACAACAGAACCTTGAGGCGTCCCCGATGGAACCTGTAGGACACTGGAGAAGTGCCATGAAACTTGACTCACTGTGTCCTTTCACAGAGATAACTTTGACACAGCCTGCTCAGACGCCCCTGATATTGAGCAGCTGTTGTTTCATGATGACACTGTCAACTGTAGTGAAGACCTTTAAGCGATTGATCAATGCATTGACTCAATTGCATCTATATATATTTTAACAAAGGGAGAGCATGTGCAGATTTTTCCCTTTAGGGATGACCTTTTGAGTGGTATTTGGGCAAGACAATCTTTGCTTTCATCTTCTCACCTTTTCTCGACTCATTTTCTTCTCTTTTGTTAATGAACTATTTCTGCTGTCTTACCTCTTAACTTCTGCTTTTAAAAGTCCTCACCCTTTATACCAGCAGCAGAACAGGGAAAGGAGAGAATAGTCCTAGCAGGGAGATGGAGGGCATTAAATATTGATGAAGAGGTTCTTGCAGCAGTATTTTATGTAAACAAAACCTGCTAGGTGTAGGCAGCCCAGCTGACAAACACCACTGGGTGACTGAACCTGGATACTACAACCATGGGTAGATTGATATCTTAAGTCTTCCTGTTAAAACTGGAATAAGTCTCCAAAAAAAAAAAGGTTATTTACAAGTTCTTCAGGGGGGTTTTTTCTTCAGTGTTAATATTGCCAGATCGTGGTGTAGATATTAAGTGTTTTAAGCAGTCATTGACTTTCAGCCATTGGAATATGGTTTGATTATTAACTTGAAGAAACCTGATGCCAGCTTGAGATAAGAAAGCTGACACGCTGAACACCACCAATTACTTTAGTTAAGTGCAGTATAATCATTATTGATCGAACCAGTGGCTCAAGCTATGATAACAAAACCCATATTAACACCTTCCAACACATATATCAATGACCTGAGCAGAATATTTCGCCGTACTCAATGCATGTGGTTTCATTTTGGGTTGATTTGTGTACATCAGATAACATCCTGTTTAATGACAGATCTGACAGACATTTTTCACAAACACTACCACGAGCTGTCTGTACATGCATTTACCATCAAATTTTTATCAAAGGCAAACAGACACAAATGTCAAGATGTGTGTCTTTGAAGCAGGGCTGTGTATAAAGCCTGACATTTCAGCAGGGAGAACTAGCTTCCTTTGACATGTATATTTCATGTTTTGCCTCACAATGTTTGTTTTCCCTCTCTTGCTCTACAGTTGAATCTTTCTTTTTTTTTTTCTTTTTTAACTTAGTCACCTTAAAGCCAGTGAGTCAGACAGACTGGGCTTTTGATCAGTCCAGCTGGAGATGCTTTATGCATAGACTTTGCAAAATATAGATGTTGTAGCAGCCTGAAATGTTTTGTTACTGTTTTTCCTTTTTGTTTTTAACTGCTGGTCCTGAGGTTTCCAATTGCAGTTGGTTGGGGGATAGAACACATCTGTGCAAGGCTTGGATTGTGATAGGAATTGTTATTGCATATGAATTGTCCCGAAAACGTGATGCATAATATTACATATATAAATATGTTTATATGTTAACAGTTTATGGTTTCATTAGGATAACTCACTAAAAATTTCATCAAAAAAATACACATTCAGGCTATTTTACGTACGTTGGAAAACTTAAAATACATTAGTTTTACATTAAATCTTTAATTTTTTGGTTTTATATTTTTAAACTTTTCTTTTCATGGCATGATGTTTATAAATAGATGTGGGATGCTTCTTCTGTTCAGCTTCAAATTCAGTGCCTATTTAAAATCAAGCCAAAGAGTCAAACGGATTTGTATTGAAAGAAAACTTGGTGTAATAAAGATGTGAGAAATAAAAACGAGGCATGTGTGTATGCATGTGTCTTTTTCTGTGTGTCTACACAGCACACAAATCTTTTGTCATCATGGTGTGTATGCTGAAGGTTGTTGCAGGCAACGCATTTTCAGCTATACGGCCAGCACATAACATTTTCCAGCATCGCATCCCCCAAGGAACAGGCCGTTTGTCGTGTTTGGAAGGTTTTAATGAGGAAAATATAATTCTTTTGTAAAACTACAAACAAGAACACAAAAATACAAACAGACTCATGCAACAAACTGGCAAATAATGCATAATATTCCTAATGCAGCAGAGCAAGAAGGCAGGATGTGGAGATAGTGGCCGTGCTGAAGATGAGGTGACTGATTAGGCAAGTAACACCCGTGAAGCTGCCAAAGTCTCTTCTACTCTTCATTTTACTGGAAAGCCGTTGAATATCATCCTTAAGGTCAGCTATCTTTTTGTTTTCATTCTTTAGTAACGCACAGCCGTCACAGGAAACAGTCCTGCCATGGTCATGCGGGTGTTAACTTAGCTACCAGGTTATATGCCAGTCACACAGCTGACCAGACATAAAGTAAAACTTTAGAATCTGAAAAGAAGTAGGAAGGGAAGTCATTTAAAACCAACAACGCTGTGAGGAAAAAAATGGTAAAATATGTAAAACTGCTGTGATCAGTTTTTGCTGTTTAGGAGCACAGCAGTGCCAAACAAAAGTTTCTGACAAAGAAAATTGCAACCATTTTAACAACAATTATACAAAATGAAAATGTGGCATGACGTGATTGTTTAAACTTCATAGAAGAAGGAGCTCCACCGTCACAAACGGAGCCTCTCACACCAGCGCAGTTGGTCAAAATACATCAGAGCATCGAGTCTTGAACTGAAAATCACTGCCTCTTCCATTTGCATTTTGATGTGTCTGCCTGAAGGAGGCTCTCAAAACTCTTATTACAACCCTTCTTCTGCGCACAGCTGCAACACACACACACACACACACACACACACACACACACACACAGTGCGCAAGCAAACACAAACGGCACTTAAAAATCCACAAAGACACCTACACTGTGAAACATGCAGCAGACAGCTTGTAAATATACACATTAATATGCACACATTCAAATACACAACAAGAAGTGCACAGTTGCAAGTGCGGTGACCTCACAAAAAGGAAAATCACAGAGCCAATCACTGTGTTGCAGCATGGTGACATACATGCACAAAGCCTGCACATCACCAAAACATCATTTTGGCACACTCATGCAGTGCACATGCATGTGTGCATGTTGCCACTCATTTGGCTACACACAGCATGCATGTTGCATTTCACTAGACACACAATACTCTCAAGCAAAGTGCACATGTCCACACGCGCGCACACACACACACACACACACACACACACACACACATAGTTCCACTTGCTCAAATAGCTTATCTTGATAAATGATGAGGATAATAATGAGGTCACCTTCACTCCAGTTTTCAGACAGGCCACAAACTGAAAGTTTCGGATCATGTCATACCACAAACTTGCAATCCTGATAGAATTGTCGGGCTGACCCTAATGCTTTGACACTTTGACTGTTCCCATGGTAATCAATGTCAGAATCAGTATTCAAAAGAGGCATTGGGTCAAGTGAAAAGCTGTGCTTTGGTGTTTAATTAGTCTCTAAACCTGCACACATAAAAACCAAGTGTGTGCATGTGATATGAGCATAGAACAGGATCTGCAACCACCTCTGCTTGCATGACCAAGAAATTAATTTACAATTTCTATTATTTTTTTCCTCTGTTTTAGTACCATGGAAAATGAAATGATATTTCCATTTAATATCTAAAACCTCTTATCCATTCGTCACAGGGACCAATCTCACCTAACACTGGGTAAGAGGTAAGTTCATCACAGGGCTGACGCAGAAACAACCGCTCACATCCACAGGCAAGTTAGAGCCACCAATTAACATAGCTAATTTAGCCAGGTTAGCCTAACTTGAGATAGATAATATCGGAGATATCCATCCATTTTCTATACCGCCTATCTGTCAGGGTCGCGGGGGAGCTGGAGCCTATCCCAGCTGACTACGGGCGAGAGGCGGGGTTCACCCTGGACTGGTCGCCAGTCAATCACAGGGACAACACACAAAGACAAACAACCACACACTCTCACACTCTCACACTCACACCTAGGGGCAATTTAGAGTAGCCGATTAACCTAATGAGCATGTTTTTGGTATTGTGGGAGGAAGCCGGAGAACCCGGAGAAAACCCACGCAGGCACAGGGAGAACATGCAAACTCCACATAGAAGGGCCCAGACCGGGATTCGAACCTGGAACCCTCTTGCTATGAGGCGACAGTGCTAACCACTGCACCACCGTGACGCCCTATCGGAGATATATGTCTTCAAAAACATGTTTGCATATTTAAACATTTACATGTCATTCACAAAGAAATGTCAAGGCATACTGATACATAAGCATACTAGATGTGTTGAACTGAGGCTTTCAAATCCTGACGTCAAAAATGTAGCAACCCTGTAAATAAATAGTGTTCTCAAGCTCATCTAGAAATATAATTTTTCACAAACCTCATCTGATCCTTGCTTGTGAACAACTGAGGCTTTTGAGGATGCCTATCTCTTCGAGATTCTTCATGTTAGTTCGGCACATATACAGTTGTAGCCCTAGCACACATCTATAATGTAGTAAGTTTCAGTTCTATACAGATCTATTTACACAGATGCATAGATGTAATGTGAGTTTTTGGCTGTGTAACACAACCCGGTGTTAGCCTTACACCTGTAGTCGTTTCTAATGGTTTGTTCATTATTTGTTCGTCACTGTTGTATTATTCACAGGTCGAAATCCAGCCTTCAGTGTGTGAGGTAGAAACGGAATGCAGTTAGCTTCAGAGGAGAATGAGTTCTGTTCAGTTCTCCGTGACTGAGGGGTGAGCTCCCAGTGGCTGCAGCTCTCAGCAGCATACAGATCAAAACCACACACACACACACACACACACACACCAGACTGTATGGAAATGCAGACACAGTGCTATGCTCACTCAGCTGAGAAGTGCTTCAGACAGAGGGAAAGCGGATCCTGTGTCATGAAGATATAAAGTGGCAACTTCTCGACGTACATTTAAAATGCAACAATTTGTAATCAGAAATAAAAGCTGTGTGTTTGTGTGGTGCACAGTCACTGAAGTGCTTATGGAATTGCAGTAATCAGGACTGAGTGCTTGGACTTTACATGACTATGAGTCTTATGTGAGTGAAATGTGTAAATATCTGTGCTTGTGATGAAGGAAAATCCTTCATTGGACTGAAGTTTATTCAGCTGTGGCCTAGAGGTTGGAGAAGCGACTTGTGATCGGAGGGTCACAGGTTCGATTCCCCCACCGGACGGGCAGGAAAAATTTGGGTGTGGTGGAGTGATTAATGCAACCCCCCCCTCCATTAGCCGGCTGATGTGTCCTTGAGCAAGGCACTTAACCCCCCAATATGCTCCCCGGGTGCTTGATGCTCCCCACTGCTCCTGTGTGTGTTTCACTGCATGTTTGCTGGGTGTTGCATGTGTGTGTTCAACTAAGGATGGGATAAATGCAGAAGACAAATTCAGTGTGTGTATGTAAAAATATATATACTGTCAATAAAGCTGATTCTTCTTCTTCTTCATTCAAGTGAATAAAAAAAACTTGATCTCTCACTCTCGTGATCAAACACGTTAACCTGAAGCTTAATTCTGAGTCCAGCATGTTTTAGATTATGGCATAGGTTATGTTTTAGGGATTGACTACATCGTGATTGAGAAGTTGCTCCAATGGCATGTCCTCAGTTTTTCAGTCACATCCAGTCAGGATTTGTACCCTCATCCAGATATGATCCTGTCTCGCCCCAAAAAGCATCTTTACAGCCGAATTGTCAAACACGAGGCTTACAAAACAACGGATGACATCACAGTGGGTACACGTGTGACATAAAGAACAGCCTTGTTTACAATCTTCACCCACACCACCCTGGAAGTGTGAACCATAACATAATAAGCAGATAGGAAATCAATAATGATGTCAGTATTTTTGCAGTATTTCAGTTCTTTGACACACAGGAAGCCAGTGTAAAGATCTGAGAACTGGAGTCTTATGTTCAGTATTTCTTAGACTTAGTGAGGAGTCTCACTGTGACTTTTCAGACTTTTTGGAGAGCTGTGTAGACACCGTTCCAGTGGTCGAGCATACGGAAGACGAAAGCAGGGACAAGATTGTCCTAACCCCGCTGAGGCAGAAGTCCTTAAATTGTTACTTTCTAACATTTTTTTTTTTTAGAAATGATAAACAAGCTGCATCAGATAAAGCCTTACCTGATTTAAAATAAAATGCTTGATACATAAAACTCCATGATGAGAAGGTTAAAAAAGAGGTGTATTATTTTTCCCTTTCTTCTCCCTCCTGCTATATTTCTCTCTCTCTCTCTCTCTCTCTCCTCTCATCTCCCTCCATCCAGCCTCCTCACTGCTGGTAAGTACAGTTAGAATCTCCTCCTCTCCCATAGGCTCTGCCCTCAGAGGTGTTGAAATGCACTGGAGAGAGTCCCGACTGTCTGGCCTCGATGGAAACATAATAGATGTTCCTGTGCTGAGTCCAAGTCTCAAAGTGCTCTTCAGACAAATGCATTTTTTTTATTTCTTTGTGAACCTAACCTGAAATCAGTTAATATATAATTATTATCAGTGTGCTGAATCAAGATCTTCCTCAGGTAAGATCTGAACAACAGCATCATCCTCTTGTGCTCCATCTCTTCTCAGCACTTCTGGAGCATGTTGCTGGATCCAGAATCTCCTACCCCACCCTCCTGAGATCTGGTACCGCTGCTGGATCCTGAGCCCTCTATGGCCCTGCCTACTGCACTGATACTGCTGCTGGATCCAGAACCCTCTCCATGGCCCTGCCTGGATCCTGCTGCTCCTGCTCTGCACTGTCCTCTCCCCCTCTCCTGTCTCTCTCCCCCTCTCCTGTCTCTCTCCTCTCCCGCCTCTCCCTCCCAGGCGGTCACAGCAGAAGGCCGTCTACACTGAGTCTGGTTCTGCTCGAGGTTTCTGCCTGTTAAAAGGAAGTTTTTCCTCGCCACTGTCGCCATATGCTTACTCAGTGTGGGGTTTTACTCTGGGACCTGTTTCTCTCTGATTCTCTTCTTTTTGGTTGTTTTTTCTTGTTGTTGTTTACACACCTGTAAAATGTCTTGAGATAACTCTGTTATGAATCGGCACCTTAAATAAAACTGAATTGAATTGAATTGAATCCTGACGATTACATACATAGATACATATAAGATATATACGATCACCGTATATCATATGTACTGTATCTCAACACATCTCAGCATACACTGAAAGTAAGATGAATTAAACGCACACAGACATGTTCAATCTGTTGAACACAGAGAATACCCTTATTTCCTTTTTTGTGTGTGTGAAAGGACGTGTTCAGGCAGACATGAGATATCCAACATGTCAGACTTGGAACTCATTTCACGATAGAAAATATTCAAAATTCAGTACAAATACAAAATCAGTTATGGATGATGAAGGATGCAGTCAAAGGATGCTGATATGATTCACCAGTTTTTCATTGTAGCCCCCTTTTCAATTGTCTCAAATATTTGTGTACTTTAAACATTTTCATAAAGTTATGACTTTTTCTTTTCACCCAACTAAAATAATAATAATGTAATAATGATATTCAACTAAAACTGTCCAGCATAATTTGGTTAAGTATCACTCCTTCTGTAGATTCAAGGCCAGCGACAATGTAAAGTGACTGAAAAGAAAAAAAGAAAGTTTGTCTACTTTACTTAGTTGCTTGTGGCAATTTTTACTTTCACGTTTGTCTCCTGACATTTAACTCTGTGTCAGAAAATAAAAAAAAAAAACTACTGTTTGAGAAAGTTTGAGAAATGTTTTTTTTTTTTTTTTTCATCAGTTGCATGTTATTTTGAGTCTGTCTGCATCATTACATGTAGTACAAATGACTGTAATGCAATTAAGAGAGAAATGTCACCAAAGACAGTTGCAGTCAAGAAGTCACACAGAGAAATGATGTTCCTGGCTGTGCTGTTTCTAAGGTAACTGGCTCCTGGTAACTTTTGAAACCCTCCCTCCCACCTCACTTTTGCGAGGACAGCAAAGTTTAATAGTTACAGTGTTTCTAACTCTTTTACACATCACTTGGCGAGAGTTGGAGGTATTAGACTTGTAAACAGATAGTTCTTTCTGAACAACTCCTAAAGAGGAACAAGTCAAAGTTGATTCCCAAGTGAAGAGTCATTCATGAGCTGCTCTGTATTCAATATGCTTGTTTTCCTCTCCTAAATTTTTTGAAAATGAGTTTTTTCCATATGAATTTATGACTTTAAACTCAGATATTCTGTTTTTTGTTTTGTTTTTTTTCTCAATACGTTACCCTCTCCCCTGACACTGTTACTGTCACAGTCCTAATTCCATAACTCCAGTTAAGTTAAGAAATTTCCAGCAAGCACTGAAGCACTCCTCATTTTCATGAAGTATTCCATTAGAAATAATAATAAAAACAGAACAAGCACATAAAATTCCTGATCTGAACCGGTAATGTTCACATGCTCATGTAAACACAGCCAATGATCCAGAAGCTGATTGTAAGTGCTCCACTCAAATGCCCATCAGACTTGCACCGAGTGAAGAAGGAGCAAAACTGTTTGCAGTGTCCCACTACATCAAGCAGCCGCGACAAACATTGGAGCAGTGCAGATCAATAAGGAGAGTTGATGAAGAAAGCTAAACGTGAGCGCTCAATATGCAGAGGGATACTCAGAGGAGAGACAGCTGTGTGTGTGTAATATGTTGGTGGTGGGTTTGTGTGGTGGGGGGAGGTATCAGGGTAACACATCCTGGCTATATTCATATTCAGAGCCTTCCAAAATATTCATGGACATCACCGGTTGCACATTATGTTTCATGCTCATCCTCGCAGAACATCTTTTAGCCATGCTTCGGATAAAGCAGCCCACATCATTTATTGATGCACTACATGCCTTGTGGCCTCTTCAACCACTTGCTACACACTTTAGCATATTGCTGTATTCCACTGTGTGTGTGTGTGTGTGCGCACATGTGTGTCCGTAGCACTACCAGCAGTGATGCATCTGTATATGAGCTTGTGCGACCGCATAAGTGTGTGTGTCGTGTGTGCGGCTTCCGTGAAACACACTGGCAGGGACGATAATGTCACCCTCGGCTGTAGCTTGTATAATGTGAGGACAGACGATGCTGCACACTTGGTTGCAAAGAGAAGAGCCGCTGCTGCAGCCGGTCATGCACTTTCACTCTCAGCTCGTCCACTCTGTTACGTCCTGATGTGCTGCAGGGCTCTTGGCTCTGTGTCAAGGCTGAGGATAATTGACTTTCACTCAAGAAAGATGACCACACGATACCCTTCACCATTGATAAAATCAGGCGTTCGCAGTCGTTCCTTATAATTCTTGTCATTTAAAAGTAAGTTTATACTGGCATGCATGCACACATAACTTTACACCTCATCCTTCACATATCAACAGAATTCAATCTTCCCCCAACTTTTGAATAAAAACACGATGAACCCACAGTGCTGCCTGTCTGGCGAATCTTTCATTTCTAATGAAATTGTGACAGTCTTTTGTTGTTAAGCGCTTCTCACTGTGGTGTTTTTCACTGCTCTTGCCAGAGATCAGTGGTCAGTCAAACAGCATGGCCCACACTGTGATGTCAGCCTCCTTGGACTGCATACAGAGATGCTCTCACTGTCACTTGGACCATCTGCTTTAATTTATTTTCTGGCTTTTTCTCTGATTCACTATTTTTTTTGAAATTTATTTTTGAAATTGCAGCCTGTGAGAAGCTGGGATATAAGCAGTAAGCAAACCTGATAAATATTGTCTTGTATTTACGTTCATTTCCTCTTTTACCTGGTGAAATTCTACTTTTTGACATGTTCCAGGTAATGGAGGCTGTTTGCCCTGTGAATGACTCCTCTCTACTCTCAGGAGCCTCATGGCAGCCTATGAATGCCTATCTGCTGTAATCCAACAGTAGCTTTTTATCCCTGGGTGGCTGCTGAAAAAAGAGAACACACCAAATCCTCCTGCTCCTCTCTGCTGTCCTGTTCTCTCATTCCAGCTCCTGGTGTGTGTGAGTATGTGTGTGTGTGTGTGTGTGTGAGCAGAATTATTCAACAGAGGTGCTGCTGGCTTTACGTGCAGTGGCTGTTGAAGGAGGAGGAGCTGGACTCTCTCCCTCTATCACACACACACACACACATCACTATCAAAACAACTGTCAGAACAACTCAACAATGATGAACTCTCAATGACTTTGTTCAACTTTGTGTATGTGTCTGCATGCAGTGCATGTGTGTTGCAGTATGGTTTCATGTTCAGTACAGTATCTAATATTTACAAAATGTGTTTACAAAATCAGTTTACGTGTCATGATTTGTCCTGCTCAGTCTGTAAAAACATTTTTAATTGCATAATGTCCTGTGAGTCTGGTGGAGCTTTGTCCAGCCCACAGACAAGCACTGAGGAGGACAATGCATCTCCTCTTCCAAAACATCCCAGATATGGGTGCTGCCATTTTGCTCTGATGAAGAAGAATCAGCTTTATTGACAGTATATATATTTTTACATACACACACTGAATTTGTCTTCTGCATTTAACCCATCTGTTGTGCGACTTAGTAGGAGCAATTTGGTTATTGGCAAAGAGTCAATGATTATGGGAAATAATCATTAAAGTAAAATCAGTGTATGCTTAATACACATAAATATCGGGGCACCACCCTGTCACCAGGGACCAATAGCCAAATTAATTAATGGGAAAACAGTCTCTTAAAATTGTGAAGGATGAATCCGAGCACTGGCTGTCATGAATTCAGCTGTTATTACAAGTACATACACAATAACCACAGTCAACGACAGGTTAAACTATAACAGGATTTATTAAACAGCAACAACCATCCATAGATAAGTATCACTTTGTAATAAACACTATTATAATCTAAGTTTTATCAACACACATTAACTATTAACTAAGATAACACAGGTACAGCAACAAGAGTATATCTATATACAGGAGTGTGTGTGTGTGTGGGTGTGTGTGAGAGAGACAGATGATAATAGTATGGAGGCTAACAAGCTAGCCAGGCAGCGGCTAACAAGCTAGTGGCTAAAAACAAACAAAATGGCGGTTAGCAAGCTAGCCAGAGGGTGGCTAACAAGCTGCAGGCTAAAAACAAACAAAATGGCGGTTAGCAAGATAGCAGCTAACAAGATAGCAGCTAACAACAAGCTAGTGGCTGACTACAATTAAGATGGCGGATGGCCACATGAGGGGAGGAGCTACAACCAGAATGGCGAGTGGGGAAACTACAACCAAAATGGTGGAGGACTACATGAGGAGGGGTCAGCACACCAGGATGAACAACCACATAAAGGATGACTCAGCAAACAAAACTAGTCACACGCATGTGATGACTCAGCAAAACCCAAATGACTACCGAAGAATACGCCGGCCGTATTATTCAGAGCCAAGATGGTGTTAACCAACGTGATGTTGCTTATGTGGTCACAGAAGAGAACGATGGGCGGAAGCCTTTGAGCGCCACGTACCCCTTGGTTACGGTTCGTGATCGCGTGCTCGGACTTTCGCCTCACCGTTCAGAAAGAAGAGTGTGAGGAAAGATAGAAATGAAAATACAAGAAACACAACCCAATAAAAGAATCCACTCTAATTCTTTAGAAACTCGCGTGTCACCACACAATAGCGGAGTCAGTAAACCGGAGCTTATCTGCTCAGCTATTGGTCCTTTAACTGGTGACGCGCGGTCTCGCTGAAACGGCGGAAATGACCGACCGGAAACTAAAATCAATGAATGCAGCACTTAAAAGTTACAGAAATCATGTGTAAACAACCCTACGTTACACTATCTCTGCCCAGACATAAGCCTCTTACGTTGCGTTGCTCCGATCGTTCGGAGTTTGAAATGATGATCCGCTTAAACGTTCGCAGCGTTGTCCTCGGCGGGATGCTGGCGGTCCGTTATTCTGATGATGCGGAGTGTTGATCTCTCGGCGGCAGCGGAGAAAATCACCGGTGAAGAAGTTAACAAACTTTG
Source organism: Scatophagus argus (assembly GCF_020382885.2). Classification (NCBI taxonomy): domain Eukaryota; kingdom Metazoa; phylum Chordata; class Actinopteri; family Scatophagidae; genus Scatophagus; species Scatophagus argus. Next base: position 18,649,417 of record NC_058510.1, on the reverse strand, counting down.
TTTCGTCCTTAACAAAGTCGGCTCGCGGCTCGTTAACGTGCGATCAGCTGATAGCTCAGCGATCCACGTCGGATGAGGAAAAAAAGGAAAAGTTACAGAAAATTACAGCAGTCTGTTTCTCGGCCTGCGAGTTGCAGAACTGTGACCCGGGATCTAAAATGATGTTAATCAAAACGTTTGATTGTTGCTCCCTTTTGGCGGTTTGGACATTTGGAGAGCCTGGAGAGGCTCTCACTGTCACAGCACGCACGGGGAAAAAGCGAAGGCTGATGGTCGCAGTGACCTTTTATTACCTGAGTGACGTCACCGTAGATTCCTTAGGGATGGCTGGCACACAGCCAATGTCTGTGCTCGTTTGGGGTTCGAACTCAGGAATTTATGAATAGGCGTACGCCATAAAATAGATTTCTAACGGTTAGTCACTCTAAGTCAGGCTTTATGGGTCACATGTAGGCCTCTCTATTGTTCTCCAGAGCACATGACCAGAGATCCCAACATCCCCCCTTTGGTCTGAAGAATGGGGTAGGGGCCACGGTCTTTAGAGCAACATTATCTGAGGTCGAATGGTCCATGTGCGCTGAAGGTGGTCATCCTTCTGGCTTCCTTCCTGTTGGCTGATGAGCAGACACAGTGATCAACAGTTCAAAGTTCACAGTTCATTGAGGCTTTAGCTCAGAGTTCATTGAGGCTTTAATTCAGAGTTCATTGAGGCTTTAATGTCTGGACAGAGTTGAGGCACAGTCTGGGCAGATATGAATAATGAGCTAACTAACTCCACTATGATTAATTGGCATTTCAACAACACATTTAACACAATTTCAAAAGAGCATAGCTCAATGTAGGTACCCAAGGAAAGAAAAAGAGGAGAAAGAAGAGGAGGAGTATCAGTGAATTGGCTATGTATTCTAATGTAGCCAGCAGCTTAGTGGCTGTATCATGCCGGTTGTAGGCTAATGAGCTTTGTGGTGACTGTATTCACCAACCATAGGTGGCCAATTCACTCTGCGAGGATCTCACTTTCCTCTGTTCTTGCAGACACGGTACCCTGGCATGTTTGCTAGGGTGAGTCAACTCTCAAACCACAGAGATCCTTCACATCTCTAACAAATGGCTGCTGGGGCAGACCCAGTGGATATTCCTGGTTCAGGTACATGTGTTAAGGTTCAAAATACAATGAGGAGTCTCCCTCATGATACACCAGTGTAGATGACATACGTGTGTATTGTTTTGCCAAAACCAACATTCAAAACAGACTTCAGTTGCTCATTCTGCCAGTCTATGGTAGTTACAATTCAAACAGAGTCTAGCTCCAATTTCTAGAGGTCTATGATAATTATAAGGAGGGATTTATTACCTTCAGTATATTTAGGGACTGGTTCAATCTAACCGACTTGAAGATTAGAACATGAAAAGGTGACCCCCCTTTCCCTGAATTTGTGCTTGATTCAGAGGATGGTTGGTTAAAGATGACAGCAGGTAAGGCACCCTTGAATTTAACCTCTGGTGTCATTGTTCATGGATGTCCAATATGCAACCTGCTGAAGTGTCTGGAGAGTTTGGTGACCATGGTGACCACCGCAGGTGAGTCAGGGCGTGTGTGAGCATCAACCCCCCCCTCCCCGTGGCTGGTCGGGTTAATCTATCCTATACAGCTGGTGATGCTATAAGAAAATCAAAAGGGGAAATATATATATATATATAAGGAAAAACAAAAGCAGTTAAAGGAACAGGGTTTCTGGTGTTAGGAGTATGTTTGGGTGACTAGGCGGCCTGAGTGGTCGATCTGAACGTCTCAGCCACACACTTCCTTATAAGCTCCTTTAAGCTTTCCTCTTGGAAGTCTTCCCCTTTAAATGGAAGTGGGGCTTTGCCACCATACCTCCTACCCTGTTTGGAGTTGGGTTTAAACCTGCCCTTTCTGTCTGGCTGGGGAGTGTCTTTTGCCGGTGGGCTCAGGTTTCGTGACCAGTTAGGACTGTTGGTCCTCTGACTGGGGTATCCACCCTGTGGGCGGAGTGATTGGTATGCCGGGGGACCTGGTCCCGCTTGCATCTGGGCACGAGGCATCTTGCTGCCTTCCAGTGCCACCTCTGCAGTGGCGGACGGCTGGATCTTCAGTACCCTGGCACTGCTGTCTGCTGTCCTACTTGGGCGTACTCGTGTTTCCCATGCCAGCTGTGCGTACCGCCTCATCTCCTGCATATTGAGGTTGTTAGTGCGGCAGTGCATGGTCACGTCGTAGCGTACGCTCTCGTGCAGGTTATGGAGGAAGAGAGATTTGAATGCATGCTCTTCCTCTAATCCAGGCGCATTACGCCCTTGGAAATATGCTGCTCTGAGACGCCTGTAATACTCCCAGGGAGGCTCCAGTTTCTTCTGCGTGACAGCAAAAGCATCAAGAGTGGCGGAAGCATGATCTGTGTAGTGGGAGTATTCTTCCCGCAGGGCTTGGCAGAGCGCTGAGTAATGGTCTCTGGTTCTTGGTGGGAGAGTCTCCATGAAGACACGGACGCTCCTGGAGGTGGTTTTCCAGATCAAGCGAAGTTTCTCCCGGGCAGACGCATGGGGAAGATCAAGGAGACAGCGATCTACCTCCCTCAAGTAGTCATCGATGGATGATTCCTGGTTCCTGGGGTCAAAGCTCTCTATGTCTCTTGCAAGAGATTCAAGCTGACGTATGCGCAGACCCTGTTGATAGTAGGTGCTGGCGTCGTCAGAGTCATCTGAGGATTCTGGATTCCTCAAGTCCTGGGGGGAAAGACCATGACTACTCCTTCGTTGCAGAGAAGGGTTTTGGTCAAAGTGAGGGCGTGAGCGGCGCCCTAGATATGGCATGTCGGCCGGCGTGGGGCCAAAGTCCCTGTCGTCTCTCAAGGAGTATGGCTGATGTCCACCTTTCTCCAGGGAGGTTCTTCCTTTGGCAAAGTCAGGTATGGAGCACTGGAGAGCTGATGAAGTTGCACTTCTTGTGCCTGAGGCATTCCCATGCCTATGGTGGACCAGTGGAGGAGTGTACTGGTCAAGAATGATCATGTCGGGCATCTCAGTAGGGGCTGCTACCTCTCCACTAACTGTCCTCAGATCAGTGGGTGTGGCTCGAACTGTCTGTCGAGCACCCTCAAGCTCCTGACATATGGTGGCTATCCGTGCTCGGGATGCCTGTCGTTCAGCCCGCAGCTTGTCCTCCATGGTGTCCGCCGTTCGCGTTTTAACCATCTCTTCTGGGACAGGGGCTGCATCTGGGTCAGAACCAATATCAGACGGATCAGGGATCAAGGCTGCTTTCACCTGATCCTCCGTCGTTTGGAGCTGCAAATTTAAATAAGGACAATCCTGCTGGATGGTCTCATTTTCCTCCTTAACTTCACTCAGCTGATCCCTAAGGTCCTTAACCTCTTGCTGTAGGATCAAGTTTTGGTGTTGCTCAGCATGATAGCTGGTCTGCAACACTGTAATCTGCTCCATATACTCTGCAGCTTGTAACTGGGCTTTACGGTGATAAAGCATTGTTACCTGATTGAGCATCTGAGAAATGAGGGACAAGTGACAAGTGACCACTTCCTGTATTTTCTTGTCACAGGTGCTAGCATTGTAGCTGTTCAGGTCACTCATGCCATTAACTGCCAATTTCACGAGGCCAGTGACTGTGGCCTGCATGTCCAGGTCATCTGCCTCTTGGGAGCCTCTAGCTCCTGGGGTGTGGGAATCCCTACTGCTCATTTTGTCTTTCCACTGAACAGACAAAACAAAAATCACAAAACTGCTACGCTGAGCAAGTTCAAGTTGCACAGGTGGGCTTCAACCTGTGGCTTACAAACCTACAAAAATCAACAATGTGCTGGGCTAACTATGGCTGCTAAGTAGTTGTAACTGAGGTTACACAGGAGCACTATACCTTATGCTAAAGGAGTTAGTGCACGTCAAAACAGGACTCACAGATCCAGGAAAGCAAGAGAACACGGTCTGTGTTCTGCTACTTACTATGTAATCCACTATCCAATCTATGGCACCTCTTAGTGCAATCACAACACAGCACAACCAATACTCTTAGTACCCGTAATTAATAGTTAACAATTAAAAATGCAGGGGACGGCTTCTTCACCCTAATTCTGAGAAAAGAGGAGAATAAGGAGAATAATAAAACAACACAAAAGAAAAGAAATTCTCTAAACCGTCAGCAGCAGGTTACTGTGGTGATACTGTAACACAGCTGGAATTAGACAAACTCACCTGGGACCCCAATTATGTTGGTGGACCCATGGAAAGTTTGGTTTTGCCTTTTTTTTGTTATTGTGTTTATACTGTAACACAGCTAGAATAAGACAGCCTCACACGGGGCACCAATGATGTTGTGCGACTTAGTAGGAGCAATTTGGTTATTGGCAAAGAGTCAATGATTATGGGAAATAATCATTAAAGTAAAATCAGTGTATGCTTAATACACATAAATATCGGGGCACCACCCTGTCACCAGGGACCAATAGCCAAATTAATTAATGGGAAAACAGTCTCTTAAAATTGTGAAGGATGAATCCGAGCACTGGCTGTCATGAATTCAGCTGTTATTACAAGTACATACACAATAACCACAGTCAACGACAGGTTAAACTATAACAGGATTTATTAAACAGCAACAACCATCCATAGATAAGTATCACTTTGTAATAAACACTATTATAATCTAAGTTTTATCAACACACATTAACTATTAACTAAGATAACACAGGTACAGCAACAAGAGTATATCTATATACAGGAGTGTGTGTGTGTGTGGGTGTGTGTGAGAGAGACAGATGATAATAGTATGGAGGCTAACAAGCTAGCCAGGCAGCGGCTAACAAGCTAGTGGCTAAAAACAAACAAAATGGCGGTTAGCAAGCTAGCCAGAGGGTGGCTAACAAGCTGCAGGCTAAAAACAAACAAAATGGCGGTTAGCAAGATAGCAGCTAACAAGATAGCAGCTAACAACAAGCTAGTGGCTGACTACAATTAAGATGGCGGATGGCCACATGAGGGGAGGAGCTACAACCAGAATGGCGAGTGGGGAAACTACAACCAAAATGGTGGAGGACTACATGAGGAGGGGTCAGCACACCAGGATGAACAACCACATAAAGGATGACTCAGCAAACAAAACTAGTCACACGCATGTGATGACTCAGCAAAACCCAAATGACTACCGAAGAATACGCCGGCCGTATTATTCAGAGCCAAGATGGTGTTAACCAACGTGATGTTGCTTATGTGGTCACAGAAGAGAACGATGGGCGGAAGCCTTTGAGCGCCACGTACCCCTTGGTTACGGTTCGTGATCGCGTGCTCGGACTTTCGCCTCACCGTTCAGAAAGAAGAGTGTGAGGAAAGATAGAAATGAAAATACAAGAAACACAACCCAATAAAAGAATCCACTCTAATTCTTTAGAAACTCGCGTGTCACCACACAATAGCGGAGTCAGTAAACCGGAGCTTATCTGCTCAGCTATTGGTCCTTTAACTGGTGACGCGCGGTCTCGCTGAAACGGCGGAAATGACCGACCGGAAACTAAAATCAATGAATGCAGCACTTAAAAGTTACAGAAATCATGTGTAAACAACCCTACGTTACACTATCTCTGCCCAGACATAAGCCTCTTACGTTGCGTTGCTCCGATCGTTCGGAGTTTGAAATGATGATCCGCTTAAACGTTCGCAGCGTTGTCCTCGGCGGGATGCTGGCGGTCCGTTATTCTGATGATGCGGAGTGTTGATCTCTCGGCGGCAGCGGAGAAAATCACCGGTGAAGAAGTTAACAAACTTTGTTTCGTCCTTAACAAAGTCGGCTCGCGGCTCGTTAACGTGCGATCAGCTGATAGCTCAGCGATCCACGTCGGATGAGGAAAAAAAGGAAAAGTTACAGAAAATTACAGCAGTCTGTTTCTCGGCCTGCGAGTTGCAGAACTGTGACCCGGGATCTAAAATGATGTTAATCAAAACGTTTGATTGTTGCTCCCTTTTGGCGGTTTGGACATTTGGAGAGCCTGGAGAGGCTCTCACTGTCACAGCACGCACGGGGAAAAAGCGAAGGCTGATGGTCGCAGTGACCTTTTATTACCTGAGTGACGTCACCGTAGATTCCTTAGGGATGGCTGGCACACAGCCAATGTCTGTGCTCGTTTGGGGTTCGAACTCAGGAATTTATGAATAGGCGTACGCCATAAAATAGATTTCTAACGGTTAGTCACTCTAAGTCAGGCTTTATGGGTCACATGTAGGCCTCTCTATTGTTCTCCAGAGCACATGACCAGAGATCCCAACATCCCCCCTTTGGTCTGAAGAATGGGGTAGGGGCCACGGTCTTTAGAGCAACATTATCTGAGGTCGAATGGTCCATGTGCGCTGAAGGTGGTCATCCTTCTGGCTTCCTTCCTGTTGGCTGATGAGCAGACACAGTGATCAACAGTTCAAAGTTCACAGTTCATTGAGGCTTTAGCTCAGAGTTCATTGAGGCTTTAATTCAGAGTTCATTGAGGCTTTAATGTCTGGACAGAGTTGAGGCACAGTCTGGGCAGATATGAATAATGAGCTAACTAACTCCACTATGATTAATTGGCATTTCAACAACACATTTAACACAATTTCAAAAGAGCATAGCTCAATGTAGGTACCCAAGGAAAGAAAAAGAGGAGAAAGAAGAGGAGGAGTATCAGTGAATTGGCTATGTATTCTAATGTAGCCAGCAGCTTAGTGGCTGTATCATGCCGGTTGTAGGCTAATGGGGCTTTGTGGTGACTGTATTCACCACCATAGGTGGCCAATTCACCCTGCGAGGATATCACTTTCCTCTGTTCTTGCAGACACGGTACCCTGGCATTTTTGCTAGGGTGAGTCAACTCTCAAACCACAGAGATCCTTCACATCTCTAACAAATGGCTGCTGGGGCAGACCCAGTGGATATTCCTGGTTCAGGTACATGTGTTAAGGTTCAAAATACAATGAGGAGTCTCCCTCATGATACACCAGTGTAGATGACATACGTGTGTATTGTTTTGCCAAAACCAACATTCAAAACAGACTTCAGTTGCTCATTCTGCCAGTCTATGGTAGTTACAATTCAAACAGAGTCTAGCTCCAATTTCTAGAGGTCTATGATAATTATAAGGAGGGATTTATTACCTTCAGTATATTTAGGGACTGGTTCAATCTAACCGACTTGAAGATTAGAACATGAAAAGGTGACCCCCCTTTCCCTGAATTTGTGCTTGATTCAGAGGATGGTTGGTTAAAGATGACAGCAGGTAAGGCACCCTTGAATTTAACCTCTGGTGTCATTGTTCATGGATGTCCAATATGCAACCTGCTGAAGTGTCTGGAGAGTTTGGTGACCATGGTGACCACCGCAGGTGAGTCAGGGCGTGTGTGAGCATCAACCCCCCCCTCCCCGTGGCTGGTCGGGTTAATCTATCCTATACAGCTGGTGATGCTATAAGAAAATCAAAAGGGGAAATATATATATATATATAAGGAAAAACAAAAGCAGTTAAAGGAACAGGGTTTCTGGTGTTAGGAGTATGTTTGGGTGACTAGGCGGCCTGAGTGGTCGATCTGAACGTCTCAGCCACACACTTCCTTATAAGCTCCTTTAAGCTTTCCTCTTGGAAGTCTTCCCCTTTAAATGGAAGTGGGGCTTTGCCACCATACCTCCTACCCTGTTTGGAGTTGGGTTTAAACCTGCCCTTTCTGTCTGGCTGGGGAGTGTCTTTTGCCGGTGGGCTCAGGTTTCGTGACCAGTTAGGACTGTTGGTCCTCTGACTGGGGTATCCACCCTGTGGGCGGAGTGATTGGTATGCCGGGGGACCTGGTCCCGCTTGCATCTGGGCACGAGGCATCTTGCTGCCTTCCAGTGCCACCTCTGCAGTGGCGGACGGCTGGATCTTCAGTACCCTGGCACTGCTGTCTGCTGTCCTACTTGGGCGTACTCGTGTTTCCCATGCCAGCTGTGCGTACCGCCTCATCTCCTGCATATTGAGGTTGTTAGTGCGGCAGTGCATGGTCACGTCGTAGCGTACGCTCTCGTGCAGGTTATGGAGGAAGAGAGATTTGAATGCATGCTCTTCCTCTAATCCAGGCGCATTACGCCCTTGGAAATATGCTGCTCTGAGACGCCTGTAATACTCCCAGGGAGGCTCCAGTTTCTTCTGCGTGACAGCAAAAGCATCAAGAGTGGCGGAAGCATGATCTGTGTAGTGGGAGTATTCTTCCCGCAGGGCTTGGCAGAGCGCTGAGTAATGGTCTCTGGTTCTTGGTGGGAGAGTCTCCATGAAGACACGGACGCTCCTGGAGGTGGTTTTCCAGATCAAGCGAAGTTTCTCCCGGGCAGACGCATGGGGAAGATCAAGGAGACAGCGATCTACCTCCCTCAAGTAGTCATCGATGGATGATTCCTGGTTCCTGGGGTCAAAGCTCTCTATGTCTCTTGCAAGAGATTCAAGCTGACGTATGCGCAGACCCTGTTGATAGTAGGTGCTGGCGTCGTCAGAGTCATCTGAGGATTCTGGATTCCTCAAGTCCTGGGGGGAAAGACCATGACTACTCCTTCGTTGCAGAGAAGGGTTTTGGTCAAAGTGAGGGCGTGAGCGGCGCCCTAGATATGGCATGTCGGCCGGCGTGGGGCCAAAGTCCCTGTCGTCTCTCAAGGAGTATGGCTGATGTCCACCTTTCTCCAGGGAGGTTCTTCCTTTGGCAAAGTCAGGTATGGAGCACTGGAGAGCTGATGAAGTTGCACTTCTTGTGCCTGAGGCATTCCCATGCCTATGGTGGACCAGTGGAGGAGTGTACTGGTCAAGAATGATCATGTCGGGCATCTCAGTAGGGGCTGCTACCTCTCCACTAACTGTCCTCAGATCAGTGGGTGTGGCTCGAACTGTCTGTCGAGCACCCTCAAGCTCCTGACATATGGTGGCTATCCGTGCTCGGGATGCCTGTCGTTCAGCCCGCAGCTTGTCCTCCATGGTGTCCGCCGTTCGCGTTTTAACCATCTCTTCTGGGACAGGGGCTGCATCTGGGTCAGAACCAATATCAGACGGATCAGGGATCAAGGCTGCTTTCACCTGATCCTCCGTCGTTTGGAGCTGCAAATTTAAATAAGGACAATCCTGCTGGATGGTCTCATTTTCCTCCTTAACTTCACTCAGCTGATCCCTAAGGTCCTTAACCTCTTGCTGTAGGATCAAGTTTTGGTGTTGCTCAGCATGATAGCTGGTCTGCAACACTGTAATCTGCTCCATATACTCTGCAGCTTGTAACTGGGCTTTACGGTGATAAAGCATTGTTACCTGATTGAGCATCTGAGAAATGAGGGACAAGTGACAAGTGACCACTTCCTGTATTTTCTTGTCACAGGTGCTAGCATTGTAGCTGTTCAGGTCACTCATGCCATTAACTGCCAATTTCACGAGGCCAGTGACTGTGGCCTGCATGTCCAGGTCATCTGCCTCTTGGGAGCCTCTAGCTCCTGGGGTGTGGGAATCCCTACTGCTCATTTTGTCTTTCCACTGAACAGACAAAACAAAAATCACAAAACTGCTACGCTGAGCAAGTTCAAGTTGCACAGGTGGGCTTCAACCTGTGGCTTACAAACCTACAAAAATCAACAATGTGCTGGGCTAACTATGGCTGCTAAGTAGTTGTAACTGAGGTTACACAGGAGCACTATACCTTATGCTAAAGGAGTTAGTGCACGTCAAAACAGGACTCACAGATCCAGGAAAGCAAGAGAACACGGTCTGTGTTCTGCTACTTACTATGTAATCCACTATCCAATCTATGGCACCTCTTAGTGCAATCACAACACAGCACAACCAATACTCTTAGTACCCGTAATTAATAGTTAACAATTAAAAATGCAGGGGACGGCTTCTTCACCCTAATTCTGAGAAAAGAGGAGAATAAGGAGAATAATAAAACAACACAAAAGAAAAGAAATTCTCTAAACCGTCAGCAGCAGGTTACTGTGGTGATACTGTAACACAGCTGGAATTAGACAAACTCACCTGGGACCCCAATTATGTTGGTGGACCCATGGAAAGTTTGGTTTTGCCTTTTTTTTGTTATTGTGTTTATACTGTAACACAGCTAGAATAAGACAGCCTCACACGGGGCACCAATGATGTTGTGCGACTTAGTAGGAGCAATTTGGTTATTGGCAAAGAGTCAATGATTATGGGAAATAATCATTAAAGTAAAATCAGTGTATGCTTAATACACATAAATATCGGGGCACCACCCTGTCACCAGGGACCAATAGCCAAATTAATTAATGGGAAAACAGTCTCTTAAAATTGTGAAGGATGAATCCGAGCACTGGCTGTCATGAATTCAGCTGTTATTACAAGTACATACACAATAACCACAGTCAACGACAGGTTAAACTATAACAGGATTTATTAAACAGCAACAACCATCCATAGATAAGTATCACTTTGTAATAAACACTATTATAATCTAAGTTTTATCAACACACATTAACTATTAACTAAGATAACACAGGTACAGCAACAAGAGTATATCTATATACAGGAGTGTGTGTGTGTGTGGGTGTGTGTGAGAGAGACAGATGATAATAGTATGGAGGCTAACAAGCTAGCCAGGCAGCGGCTAACAAGCTAGTGGCTAAAAACAAACAAAATGGCGGTTAGCAAGCTAGCCAGAGGGTGGCTAACAAGCTGCAGGCTAAAAACAAACAAAATGGCGGTTAGCAAGATAGCAGCTAACAAGATAGCAGCTAACAACAAGCTAGTGGCTGACTACAATTAAGATGGCGGATGGCCACATGAGGGGAGGAGCTACAACCAGAATGGCGAGTGGGGAAACTACAACCAAAATGGTGGAGGACTACATGAGGAGGGGTCAGCACACCAGGATGAACAACCACATAAAGGATGACTCAGCAAACAAAACTAGTCACACGCATGTGATGACTCAGCAAAACCCAAATGACTACCGAAGAATACGCCGGCCGTATTATTCAGAGCCAAGATGGTGTTAACCAACGTGATGTTGCTTATGTGGTCACAGAAGAGAACGATGGGCGGAAGCCTTTGAGCGCCACGTACCCCTTGGTTACGGTTCGTGATCGCGTGCTCGGACTTTCGCCTCACCGTTCAGAAAGAAGAGTGTGAGGAAAGATAGAAATGAAAATACAAGAAACACAACCCAATAAAAGAATCCACTCTAATTCTTTAGAAACTCGCGTGTCACCACACAATAGCGGAGTCAGTAAACCGGAGCTTATCTGCTCAGCTATTGGTCCTTTAACTGGTGACGCGCGGTCTCGCTGAAACGGCGGAAATGACCGACCGGAAACTAAAATCAATGAATGCAGCACTTAAAAGTTACAGAAATCATGTGTAAACAACCCTACGTTACACTATCTCTGCCCAGACATAAGCCTCTTACGTTGCGTTGCTCCGATCGTTCGGAGTTTGAAATGATGATCCGCTTAAACGTTCGCAGCGTTGTCCTCGGCGGGATGCTGGCGGTCCGTTATTCTGATGATGCGGAGTGTTGATCTCTCGGCGGCAGCGGAGAAAATCACCGGTGAAGAAGTTAACAAACTTTGTTTCGTCCTTAACAAAGTCGGCTCGCGGCTCGTTAACGTGCGATCAGCTGATAGCTCAGCGATCCACGTCGGATGAGGAAAAAAAGGAAAAGTTACAGAAAATTACAGCAGTCTGTTTCTCGGCCTGCGAGTTGCAGAACTGTGACCCGGGATCTAAAATGATGTTAATCAAAACGTTTGATTGTTGCTCCCTTTTGGCGGTTTGGACATTTGGAGAGCCTGGAGAGGCTCTCACTGTCACAGCACGCACGGGGAAAAAGCGAAGGCTGATGGTCGCAGTGACCTTTTATTACCTGAGTGACGTCACCGTAGATTCCTTAGGGATGGCTGGCACACAGCCAATGTCTGTGCTCGTTTGGGGTTCGAACTCAGGAATTTATGAATAGGCGTACGCCATAAAATAGATTTCTAACGGTTAGTCACTCTAAGTCAGGCTTTATGGGTCACATGTAGGCCTCTCTATTGTTCTCCAGAGCACATGACCAGAGATCCCAACACATCCTTAGCAAATTACATGCAGTGAAACACATAGGAGCAGTGGGCAGCATCAAGCACCTGGGGAACAAATTGGGGGTTAAGTGCCTTGCTCAAGGGCACATCAGCCAGCTAATGGTGGGGGGGAAGCATTTGTCGCATTAATCACTCCACCACACCCAAATTTTTCCTGCCCGACCGCTGGGGGAATCGAACTGGTGAACCTCCGATCACAACCTGCTTTTCCAACCTCCAGGCCACATCTGCCCCCTAAAACCCATCATTTGGACTCAAAGTCTGTTGATTGGGGTGTGGGAGTGCTTGATGTAGTTTCTACCCATACATCCACCTGACCCAGTCAGGAGGAGCACTCAGCTGTTGAGCAGCACTACCCAAACGAATCCGATGCAAAATACCTAAAATGACAAAAAGCATCCTTTTTATTTTGGCCCATGTCTCACCAGTTAACATGGAGGAGCTTATGTTCCGTACGGCAGCCAACCACCAGGAGGTTTGGAATGAAACATACTATGGAGTTGCAATATGTGTTAAATTAAAGTTAAGTTAATATAAGACAGCTTTATTCATAAAGTATGAGCATTATAAAGTTGATGTTGATAGTATGACATTATCAAAGCATTAGGTTAAGGCAGTATGCTACTCTGGTTACTCCTAGCATTAAATGTAAACCCAATAAACACATCATCGTTACCATGATGTATTAAATTATAATTAGTTAAATCAAAAGATTTTACTGTCAACTTAATTATTAGTTTTAATTATTTTTTTTTCAAATTTTATTTTAATTTTATACAGAAATGGAGTGTGGAAAATTCTATGTTGTTCAAACAAAATTTTAAACTTTATAACACCAACACCAAAAAGAGACAAATAAACGCTTGTAAAATTGTAAGTCGTGTGGGTCTTAAAGGGAGAGTGATTCATTTCTTATGCTAGCACCACCCATCTTCTCCAGTTGTTTTTGTCATTGTGTTTCACAACTGTAAATGTAATAAACAATTGAATTTTACTGTCATGTCGGGTGTTTTTGGTTATGCTTTGTTTTTGATTTTTGAGTCCTTGTGTCATGTTCCATGTGTGTCTTGTGTTTCCATGTATTATGTTCAAGGTTTTTTGTCATGTCCTGTTTTATTTTGAAAGTGTCTCTTCCCCTGTGTGCCCTGTTCTCATGTAGCTTTGCTTTGGTTTTCCTGATTGCTTTCTCCCTCCTGATGTGTGTCACCTGTGTCTCGTTGTGATGTCTGTTTAGTCCTTGTCTTCCCAGTCACCTTTGTTGGTGCGTCTGTGTTTAATCCATGTTATGCCAGGTTTCCTTAGCCATGTCAAGTTTTGCCAGGAGTATTAGCCATAGTTCTTTGTTGTTCCCAGGCTGTAGGCAGGACTTTAAGTGTGAGCTTTTTGAGTTTGTCGTTTAATTAAAGACTTATGCTCGGACCTCTGCCTCGCTTGCCTGCGCCTTTTTGACTCTGCATCGGGGTCCAGCCAGCCGGGTTCAGCGACACCGACCCATCCTGACATTTACTGTCAACTAACCCCTTGCAGTTTCTAAATGGCTGTATTCTGTTCCAGCAGAATCCTTCCCTTTCATACACCTGCATACAAAAGAAAAACACACATACCACAGTCATTCATGCAGAACGTATATTATAAGGAATTTAATTTGCAAGAGAGGAACAGGCTGTGCTATGAGGAAAAATATAAACAATTTCTTTATATTTTTATATCAAAATGTGATGTAGATTGACCTGAGAAAATCATGTTGGTTACTGGTAAAATAAAATTTACAATCAGTCAATCGGACCTCAATCTTCAGAGGCACAAGACTAATGTCAAGATTTCATGTCAGAAGGACACCACCAGGTTAGAGAAATTCTGGGGTTGGGTCTTACTGGTTATTGGACAAAATCACAACATTATTCGTTGATTTTGCTGAGACAGATGGTTTTACTTATTACTGAAATAACAGCTGCTAAGTTTTCCTGGTTCAGGAGACAATGAACACGACCAAGCAGAGACTGAACACAAAATTCAAGATGAACTGAGGCCAACAGCAGGATAGTTGTTCCTTGCGAGCCGGGTCCTGCACAAGGTTTCTTCCTGTTAAAAGGGAGTTTTTCCTTGCCAGTGTCTGTTTGCTCAGGGGTTCAGCTCTGGGTCTCTGTAAAGCATCTAGGGACAATTTTAATTGTATAAGGTGCTGTATAAATAAAACTGAATTGAATTGAATTGACACTATCCAAAACTGAAAGATACATGAAAACATGAAAAGTGAACTTTTATTGATTGCATAGTATCTGTGATAAATGATAACATGAACTAATCACTTTTCTAATCAATGTTCTGTTAGCTGCAGTACAAGCGGTGGAAAGCTGACACCTGACAATGACACATCATTAACTGAATGCATGTAGGTTCCAGTGCAAAAAAACAACAAAAAAACATGATATGCATACAATTAGCAGTGCTGTAATTACACAGCTTCATTCTGCAATATTACTGTTTTACAGCTCAGCAAATTTGCATATATTCCCTCAGCTGACAATCTATAGCGCTCACAGAGCACATCATCAGGGAAATAATTAGTAAGGGCAGTACTGTTCATAGCCGTTTAATCTGAAACTCTGAAAATAAGATCCTCCAGACCAAGTTTTGTGTGCAGCACAAGTAGCCACAGTGATCTAACCGGGTTAAAAGAGAGCCACCTTCATGACATGGAAAGCCCTGGATTCAGGCTCAAAATACCTCATCAACCCATTAGTCTCGCTTCATTTTACACCCCTCAGGACTTACCCAGGCATGACAGGAAGGCCCCAAACACCACAGAGCTGCGTCACCACTTTGCAACACATTTGAAAGCCTGGTCTTTTGTCTTTAGATGACTATTCTTCAACTTGCAGATAGAATTAGATCCAGAAAATTATAACTATGCTTCGAGTTTATACAAAGAGCACGGTCCTGCACGCACAACAGGAACAAATTCAGTGATGTGAAGACTTGTGACATTCTTTGTTGTTGTCTTTAAGCTTAAATGTACGACAGAGTTTATTCCACCAGTGCACCAAGTGGGTCACTGTTTTAGCTTGAAGTAGGAGCAGTCTGTAGTGAGGATAGGAAAAAATAACAGGCGCCGTTCCTTAGATCGTTAGCTGAACTCTGTTATACCAAAATTAAAACAAATCCCATTTACTCCAGCAAACATGGTCACCTAGCAAATATTTATGTAATAATAATAATATAATTTCTAACAGTGAAAGAATATTTTTGGGAGTAGGGGGCTTTTGAAATCCAGGATTGGTTGATCTGTAGTTAAAAAATAACCTGCAACCTCTGAAAGAAGAAAGAAATGCATTAAACATTTACATACTGTGTACCTCAGCGTGCAGCCTTGCAAAGTAATTCCCATAGTTTTTGAATGAGATGTTGAACTATGATATGATATTTTGTATTAAATATGCTTTGGCTGTGAACTGTCCAGCACAAAAGAGGACCTTCATCTCTTTATAAAGATTATACTTATATATATATATATATATATATAAATAATACTGATTTTTTTTTTTAATACAATACTTGCTTACCCTTTTCTCTGTCACTGAAAATATAACTGTCCGCTGTAGTCGTCTTCACACTTGTAAAGTAACGGGACCTATTTTTGTCATTTACCCCCTAAAGTGCTTTTTTTGAGCATAAATTATTGCGTGGCGACAACAATTGGGAAGCGTTCTGTGTTGTTTATTGTCCACAAACTAAAATTTCAGGCGATAAAAGCGCTTTACCGTTAAAGCTAAACCCTAAAATCTGTCAAAGCTCATCTAAATCCTGTTTGAATAATGCAGAATACCGGTGTGTGCTACAAGTGTGTCAGCAGTGTGTGAGTATGTAGCTGTCAGTGTCAGAGCGAGAGAATGTGCTGCTTGGCTCTTTGTGATTTGAAGGACGGGCGACACGGTGTGAAACAATGAACACAACGTCCATGTTGCCGAGCCGTCCTGTCAGCCTGCGGCACTGCACCTTGCCTCACTGTAAATAGCAGATGCACAAAAACAGGTGTTATGACCTGGACAGGTGTTTGGTGGTAGCAGCGTGTGGGTGTGTTGGTGCATGACTGTGTGTATGTGTCTGCTCAAGCATGCCTAACTCAATCAAAAGCTCCAGTAGCTCTTCAGACCGAGCTTGCGTTGTTGAAATAACTGATTTACTGGAGCGATTAAATTCTTCCACTGCGGTTGGTGTGTGTGTGTGTGTGTGCGTGTGTGTGCGTGGGTGAGAGAGTTAGACACTGTTTTCCATGGTTCCTTCATTCATCCATCACCTGCAACATCACACCCACCACTGACTGGATTTGACAAAATCTGGAGAAAATGATGCAAATTCCCTCTATTTTCCTCTGTTTCTTTCGATTGACTTTCTCTTTTTTGACCCCAAAGGTCTGAGGAAATTAAATCCAACTGCCTTGTATAGAAATAGCTGAGAGCCATTTTTTTTAAATGTGTCATGTCACAAGATTTGTCTCCTGCAAAATACAAATCTATTTGTTTCTTGATCAAATCTGTGTGGGAAAGCTTGACATACATTACAAGGAACGAGCCAACATTTTGGGAACACTGTGCGTATCGCTTTTGGGCGCTGTACAACACATTTCATTGCGCAATGACGATAAAACTTCCTGATTCTGATTGTTACCTGTGAACCTGTCATCTGTCATGCTGCCATCCAGTCACTCAAGCAGTCAAAACATCTTGCTGTCTTGACTGCTTTTTAGTGCAATTTTGTTTTCCTGAGCTCGGCAGTAAAATTGACTAGTGGTTTTACAAATAATCCCACACATGGTGCCTTTCAGTGAAGTTTTAATAAGTTCAAATCTTCCATGCTAACAATTTTGTAACTCTTGTGTTTACATTGTCATTGCACGTCTGTGTGTGGGCTGAGGGAGGGGAGGGCATCAGCGCTTTCATCTGTGTCAATTCTGGAGTTTCCATTTTCAAAAGTTGAAAGAACACAGCAAATTTCAGGAAATGTTGCACTAATGGCTAAAATTATGAGCAAAACTCAGAGAAGACAGAAACAAAACTACCCTGCACAGTGTTAAAAGGTAATTACTGTTACAAGCTTGGTGGTAACATGGAAAAGACAAATGGATGAAATTGCAGAGGTTAAAGAATGTCCTGCTGGTGCAGCAATGTCAAACTCGGTTGTGTAAGTGGGCTGCAAAATAGTTGCTTTGTGTGGATTTGAAGATTTAAGCAACCTGGAGACATATAATTACAAACTGAATTAATGTCAGTGTCAAACTCTTGTGTAGCCGATGGAATGTTTAGATAGATGTTCAGATGTTTAGATAAACTTCCAAAATTCAAAACCAAACAACACGTTACTTCACAAAGTCGTGGATCAGCAGTTAGGGTGTCGGACCCGTAACCGGTGGATCGCTGGTTCGATTCCCCGTGCCGGTGTCCACGGCTGAGGTACCCTTGAGCAAGGTACCTAACCCCCACTGCTCCCTGGGCGCTGCACGCGGTCGCCCACTGCCCCGGGTTTGCTGTGTGTGTGTGTGCACGTCACTTGGGTGGGTTAAATGCTGGATGTTGGAGTGAGTTCCCTCCAATGACAAAATATGTCACTTTAATCTTCATCACTTTCATCTTCATCTTCATCATCAAATTAAAAATATATATATATATTGACATCAGAGATTACATGATCTTAAACTGTTAGGTAAAATCATTGTTTAAATAACTAAAACAATAATAAATCAATGTATGTTTGGAATTGATTTTTTTAAATCATTATTTGAATTATATTTTTATTATTACTCATTGCTGTACTGGAAAGTCAACTGGTATTTGTCAGAATGTTCCTTTAAACGTGCATACAAGCATTTATGTGTGTGAGTTAGAGTGTATTGTGAGCTCCCCCCTCAGGAAAGGTTGTCTGTGATTGGCCCTGAGTGGATTAAGACGCTGGAGGTGACAGAGATGTGTGCTTTGTGAATGGTTGCGATACTTCAGACTGGGTCCCACCTGATAAAGCTATCTCTGACAAGGAGAGAGAGAGAGAGGGAGGACGAGAGGAAGTCAAAAGTGGGAGGCGGAGAGATAGAGAGAGTCACCACAGGGAAAACAGACATGTAAGGAAAGATGAGTGCAGCAGAGCTGAGAGGGGATTAAGATGGAGGAGTCAGACGAGGGAGAGAGAAGGCAATGTCAGAGGAGAGAGGGAGATATGAAAGAGGGAGAGATAAACATGTGAATACAAGATGGAGACAGAGTTGTAAAGAAGAGAAGGCAAATACAGATTGAAAAAACGTGCAAGCCAGTGTAGTGACTGGTGTGGAGGGGGTGGATTAGAGCACAGCAGCATTTCACACTGTATCGTTTCACTGATAAATAAGGTTTCTTCATGTCAGTATTCATGTCTTTGTTCTATTTTGTCAACAACAAATGGTCAGCACCTTTTACTGATATGTGACGCCGACACAAGACTCTTTCACTTTCATCTTATTTCATCTACTACACTTTAACTGCTTTCAGTTCTTACACTTCACCTGTGTAAATGAACCCTTTTCAGCGCTTCAGCCTCCAACTGCTTTAAGTGCTTAAGCCTCCAAGTGTGCCAGTCCTGTGGCAAAAGGGCATCCTTGTGATGGATGCACTAACAGGGACTGATACTGTCACAGCAACTCGGACTGTGGGGGAAAAGTTGGCACTCCAGATGATTCAAACAATCGTCCCAGAGAGTTTGTCCGTCGATGGTGAGCTAATTTCAATGAAGTCCGCAGCTCAGCAGATTGCAAATTAATGACTGATGTAGAAGAAGAGCAGAGGAAGCACATCTGTCAAGCTGTGTAGCCTAGGACCTAAAACCAAAACAACTACAGAAAACATCAAGAGCGTTCACTACCAAGGGGCACACCGGCTGACAGCCATGTCATAGATAGATAGATAGATAGATAGATTTAGACTTTATTGATCCCAGGCTGGGGAATTGCAGTGCAGCAGCAGCAATACACACAAGAAGCTAAACAAAATGTTAAAAATAGCTAAATAAAAAGTGGCATATATAAAATATATATACAAGGCAATATAAAAAAAAATATATATACAACAATAAACAGTGTAATGTAGTGCAAAATAAAGTAGAGGTAGAGCGTAAGGTGCCAGTAGAATGTAAGAAGTAGTGAACTGAGTGAGTAAAACATATAAAGTGTAGTTGCTTAGCTGTCATCAGCCTTCATTCCAAAGGATCGTGGATATAAGCATCATACTGATGTACTGTATGTTGCTACTGAGTCGGGAAGATGTTTGCATGGGAACTGGATACCAAAAATGCAAACATGTCAGAAAAAAAAAAAAAATTTAAATAAAAAAGAACTTCACCCTGACTTCTGCTGATTCTGCGACTGTAGTAGAGCTCAGACTTGAATCTTAAGTCTCAGTCTATTTGCCTCCTGCTCTAAGCATCACAGTCTGGGATGAATTAAAAGCTCTTCTTCCATCAGCCAGCCAGCCAGACTATTTCATCACATTACCTTCAACAGTGTGTGTGTGTGTGTGTGTGTGTGTGCAAGTTGAGGAGCTGATCACATTAGATGTAACCTGCCCAGGCCGTCAGGCTCTGCGTTCATTGATCACAGTCAGACATCGTCAACAGTCATTTAGTTTCTTGATATCTAACTAACATTCCTTACTGGCCCAACAACATGCAAGCAGACAGAGACAGAAAAAGAGAAGGAGGGAGGAGGAGAAGAGGAAGGAAGGAAGGAAACATTGTTGTGTGTGTGTGTGTGTGTGTGTGTCTGTGTGTGCGTGAGAGAGGGAGGGAGAGAGAGATCATTTCCTCCTTGGCCAGGCTTAAATAATGTGTATCAAATACAGGGGAGATGAATAGTGTGTCAAGACGAAACTTTCTCCACATATTTCAACTGAGCACTTAGCAGACGAGACACTATACATCTCTCTCTCTCTCTCTCTCTCTCTCTCTCTCTCTCTCTCTCTCTCTATCTATCTATCTATCTATCTATCTATCTATTTCTCTGTCTCTCTCTGTTTCTTCCATTTGGAGTTTACTCCTATGTGTCAGAGGCCTGGAGGT
Organism: Scatophagus argus; assembly: GCF_020382885.2. Taxonomy (NCBI): domain Eukaryota; kingdom Metazoa; phylum Chordata; class Actinopteri; family Scatophagidae; genus Scatophagus; species Scatophagus argus. Next base: position 18,629,235 of record NC_058510.1, on the reverse strand, counting down.
CATAAAAGGATAAAGAACTAGGAAAGAGAAACGTATTACTGCTTGGTTTTACATTCCCATCAATTTAATCAGTTCTGATAACAAACTAAAGTCTAAAGTACACATGCTCTTAGAAGTAAGGATGAGTGTGATTCGTTGACTAGTTTATTACACATTGTTACCATTGCTAGTCGGCATCAAAAATTGTTGCACGTAAGACAATATAGAACAGAGGTGAGCAATAAATATTTCATGAAAGACAACAAGCAGAAATCAGGCTCTGTTGTTTTTCACTAGACACTGCTATGCGATGCTACGGTCACCATGTTAGTCGCTAGCCCGTCTATGCAGCCAGTCTGTTGCTGTAAGTTTAGGCTTATAGCTGCTACAGTTCACATTTAAATTACATATGGAAATAATTTGTATGGAAATGTCATGTCTTCATAGTCAAATGTTGTATGAAGAATGTTTTAAATGCCTCTTACACACAATATTTTTTGGGAAAATGTTTGACCTTTTACAACTGTGGGCAGTTTCGACTGTTTTCTGAGTGTTTTCTTACTTGCAGGCTAATTGACTAATCTAATTTTGAGCATTAGTAATTAGACACATCCCTATTGGGAAAGTTTTTTGATTGCTACAACAAGGGGTTTGATCGAGCATGAAACACGAGCAGTCAGATGGAGGAGAGGAAACAAATGTGAAAAGTAAAATCATTCCCCAAACTGTTTGTTTACAGACCCTCATCCTGCTACAGCTTTGACCTACTGTACTTACTGTAGTTATGTGCACACAATCCCTTGTTCAGTGAGCACTTAGGTGATTCAGGTGAGCTTATTTTCAGTTTGACCTTAATGGTTTAGATCACAGTGGACTGCAATGTTGTTGTGAACTAGCCAGTGTATATTGCATAATCAAAAAATAAAGGTCACATTTTTGGATATGGACTGGAGGCTACATCGGTGTTCACACATACGGATAAAAAGGGGAAGGAAGTTTACATGTTTTACATACTCTTTCTTGACTGAACAGTTTCAGTTTTTTGTTTGTTTTTTTTTTGCTGTTGTGTTAAACTTTTCATCAGTACGTGTCCTGTTTATCTTGTATGTGTAGTTGTTGGGCCAAAACAGCAAACTTTTCATACTACTTTGTGTGGCGTTGGTGCAGTTTTCCCCGTCAGCATGGAGGAGGAGGTGCAGCAGCTTAAGGACCTCGTGTTACAGCTTAAGGCAAATAATGAGCGACTTCGTCAGGAACAGGCTGCTTCTCTGGGGGGCTCTGGTGGGGCTGCTTCCTCTGCTCCACCTAGTCACGTAGGTGTGGCCACTGCTGTCACAGCGGCTGGTTGTTGTACCTAGAGAGAGTAGGTGCCCAATGTTCAACGGTAAGACTGGCATTGGGATAGCCGACTTGGTGGAGGTGTTGGTGGAGGAGTTGGTTCATCGTCAGCCAGCTGTCATCCTGTTAGAGCTACGTGGTGACGTCATTCAGTGTGAGAGGGAGGGTCTACCAGGGGGCACTAGGGGGCCTAGTGCTTCTTTGTCAGCAGTTTACGGCCTGCTGTACAGGGTACAGGGCGACGCCCAGCCTGCCCCTAACATCACTCCACCTGGGCCAGGTTTCAGTGAACTGATGGGTCTTTTAAAGTGCCAGCAAGAGCACCTTGACTTGTTGATCCAGACTGTAGCCTCCCTGCAGGCCCCTCATTCCCAGGGTCAAATTTCTGCAGAAGGTGCCAGCAGCCTTGCCATTTTGCTCGAGAATGTGACCGCTTACAGGTCCCCCGTAGACGACATGTTAATTCAGCAGCTGGCTTGAACTTCAACACTGCAGGGTTAACCCACTCTCCTCACCCATGAGCTGCTGAGCCACAGTTCAGTTGGGGAGTCCATAGGCTCACAGGAAGGTGCAGCAGCCGACCTAATTGCTCCTTGTCCAAACATTGATGCCTCCATTGGAGGGATCTCTGTGTCATGCTTGGTGGATCTTGGTTCCATCGTGTCCACCGTTACAGAAAGTTTCTTTCTGGAGCAGTTTGCACCTTGGGGTGATGATCGCCTTCATTCTTGTCACTGGTTACAGCTATGAGCGGTTAATGGCCTCACGATTCCGTACATCGGCTATTTGGAGCTTGATGTGGAACTCTGTGGTAAGGTAATGCCCTACTGTGGGATCCTTGTTGTTAAGGACCCCCCTGGGATCCTAGGGATGAATGTGATTTGTCGATGCTACCGTACTTTTTGGTGCATTTAGTCCTTCCTTTTTTGATTCGCCTTTTGTTTCCCAGGCTTTTTCCCAGTTGTTGCTGCCCTACAGAGATGCCACCAGTCTTCCACTCAAGTTCCTGGGGGCCCTACTGGCACTGTGAGGGTCCAGGGAAAGCAGGCTGTGTGCATTCCGGGTGGAGTGATGAAGCTAGTTGCTAGCACCTGCTCCCAGCAGTTTTCTCATTAGAATGTACTGTTCGAGCCCTCTGAATCAGGTCTACCAGCTGGGCTGCTAACCTCTCCTTGTCTGGTACAGGTTGTACAGGGTACTGTGTATGTTCCTGTAGTCAATGTTGGGACAACAAAGATTCTCATTTACCCACGGACCAGCCTTGGCATCCTGATGGAGTGACTGAGGTGGAGCCTACGTGGGTGACCGTCTCTTCCTAAATGGCTGTTCCCTCAGTACCAGATGGGATAGAGTCCCTTGATTTGTCCATGTTGCCTGAGCAGGAGCAGACAGGCGTAAAGTCTCTGCTGTATAAGTACCAGTCAGTTTTCTCCGCCCATGATGGTGACTTGGGCTGCACCAACCTCATCTCGCATGACATTCCATTGTTTGATGATGTCCCAGTCAGGCAGAGGTATTGACGCATCCACTCATTCATAATGAGTAGCAGCCTCTCATCTGTCTCAGATTTTGAATTGGTTTGTGTAAAGGCTTTTTATCTCACATACATCCTTTGAATTACTGTAATTGTAATTCATCAAGCTCTGACTAGACTCCAAGTATTTTCACATTTTAGTTACATTAGCTATCTAGTTACCAAATAGACTAAAATGAAAACACACACACAAAAGTCACAGCTAAATGAGTGATAATAGACTGGTGAACCAGTTCAAAGTCCATAACCAGCTGTTGTGAGCTTGACAAAGCAGCTCATGTTTCTGCCCTTTCTAACTCATTGTATTAGTGTCTCCACAGTCTCAGATGTAGGAAGATACACTGACCCTGTAGAATCAGAGAGAAAAATATCATTGGAATGCTAACTGGTCCTACTCAGGCCTGTTCACTGATTTTGAGCCAACCAGGTCTTTCAGATTGTCTGCCACTATCCTCCTTGTTGCTATCAGGATTAAGTGGAAATCTGGTCAGCCTGCTTTTAGTTATTGTACTCCTAGCCTATAAAGAAACCCACCAGATGACCTCAAATGCGCCAAAAACTTACCTCTGTTCAAAGCAGCCTGAAAACACCCCTCACGTCATGGCCCCTTACCAACCTCCCATCCACCACTTTGTGGTATGTGTGTGCCTATTTGTGCACTCTGGAACAACTTCCATGTATTGTATTGATTTTGTTTTCAAAGTAGTGGAGCACTTTGTCTCTACCTGTGAATAAAATCTGACATGCAAATGAACTTGAATTCATTAACCTACAAGGTTATCATCATTCATCATCATCATCATTCTCAATTGCATTACTACCATCCAGCAAGAAACATCCATCCATCCATTTTCTATACCGCTTATCTGTCAAGGTCGCTGGGGAGCTGGAGCCTATCCCAGCTGACTACGGCCGAGAGGCGGGGTTCACCCTGGACTGGTCGCCAGGGGGCCGACAGGGCCGACACACAAAGACAAACAACCACACACTCTCACACTCACACCTAGGGGCAATGTAGAGTAACCAATTAACCTACGTTTTTGGTATTGTGGGAGGAAGCTGGAGTACCCGGAGAAAACCCACGCAGGCACAGGGAGAACATGCAAACTCCACATAGAAGGGCCCAGACCGGGATTCGAACCTGGAACCCTCTTGCTATGAGGCGACAGTGCTAACCACTGCACCACCATGCCGCCCCCAGCAAGAAACAGCAGGATTTAAATAGGTTTCGATGATGACAAAGCAAAGTAGAAGAATGAATGAATCACATGCCACCATTGTGTCAGTTTAAACCATTCTGGCTACATTTATGTACTGTATTGTAGTCTGTCACAACAAAAACAAAATACATCTGAACATCAGCACTTAAGACATACACATTAATAACCATCACCAAGGTATTTACAGCACAGTCAAATATCTAACAACAACCAGATTCAGCTGAAAGCACAATCCAAACTCAAAAAGATATATAGCATAAATGACAAGAATAACATCATCACAGCTTACCTTGACAAATGATGAGAATGATGACGAAGTCGTCTTTACTCTCGGACAGTCGACAAACTCTTTCAAGACTTTTTGATCGTATCCTTTCCAGTTTTCCTTGGCAGCGATAAATGAAACTGCAGTCTCATCTATTGCAGTGATGTCTTTCTCTAAAATCCTTTGAGAACTGACAGCCTTGCCAACATAATGAGAAGATTTTTGTATTTTCTGGGCCATGGTGGTACGACATCAGTGTGAGAGGCCATACAAATAATTGTAGCCAACCTCTGCTAGCCACAAATCTCTTGTCTCATAAAAAAGTAGCTCTCCACTGCCTTTTATCATTTCTTGAGACTCAGTTATGTTTGTCCCCCCACATTAAGCTAAGCCACTGGAAAACCCAGAATGAATTGTACATGCTCTGTTCTTTGAGTGCTGAAATAAAGAAACTGACCTTTACCTCACATCTAGATTGTTTTGACACCAAATGCAGTGGTTTACGAAACATCTTTGTTTCCTGGAGTTGTGCCACAAGGAAGAAAATTTGAATAAGTGCAATGCCCTACAAAACTCCCAAGTGATGTCAATGGCAACATAAACAACAAATGCAGAAAGGTTCATGCCCATCAACTGACCCAGTTACAAGACAATTTCGCTCTGGTGCAGACATAACTCTCAGTTCATGTAAGGTCCAACTTGGTGCCCAATAGATACAGTGCTGACTGGGCCTCAAGTGTCATGATAATTTAAAATGCCGAAAAAAATTGAAGCGTGAATACTTTCACCTTCAAGTTAGTTTTCCCATGACTATACCATTGTTGGCCATTCAGACAAAACAAGGAGGGCTACAACTTATTGGCAGAAAGTTTTGCAACATTGTGCAATCACCAGAAGCTCAATATTTGTAAGACCAAAGAGCTGGTGGTGGTCTACCAAAAAAGCAGTTAGCATCCACTGAAGACAGGGTGAACAACAGCTTTTTTTTATTATTGTTATCATTATTATTATTATTATCATTATTATTATTGCATCTCTCTAACTGTACACATTTTTTTGTTCTGCTGCAACACCTGAATATATTTATTTTATCTTATCTTATCTTATTTCTTCCCTTTGTCCACAACGTCAACTTTCATCTACTGGACATGCGTTCATACTGCTCTACAGTGGCAATTTAGACCTCCTTCTTCTTCCAGTCTAAGAGCTTTTAGCAACACAAATGGAACCAAAGCTACCCATACCACCTTGCAAATGGAGTGAGTGACCATTGTCATCAGACTTTATATTGTATTTGGTCTGCTCTGCCGTGGGCTTCTGGATAAGTCCAGAATGGTGTTGCACCCCATCGTGGGGTTATTTTTCCACTTCACCTTGTAGCTCTCTTTTCGGAGGATCACTCCAAGCTGGCAGTGATTATAAACAGAGCAGAGAGGATATGGTGGTAGGACAAGGGTCAGATACAGTCATATAAAGACTACGGGAATTAAGCAATTTTATAATTCAGTGAAAATAAATCATAGAAATCAGTGTTGTCAGAATGGGTGGTTTTCTACCCCACTGGACAATTTTTCCACTTAACTTGGTGAATGAAATGGTTTGATGGTGATCTTAACTGTTTAACAGACCCATTGTTAGACATGTTAGAGATATGTTAGAGATGGGACCTCCCCTCCCTCTCCCTCCCCTTGCTCAATCTCATTATTTATGAACAAAATAGGAAGCATGGACCCCTGGCGTTTTCTTCACCCTGTGAAACAGTTATCTTTTCACTCTCTTGTCCATAAAACATTTTCAAGAACTGATTATTTTTTAGTTGACTTGTTACTTTCTTTCTGCTATTAGTAATATAGAATACCCTGTTATAGTGATATCTGATCACACTCCATTGTTACTACAAAAATAGTGAATCTATTAGAGTAACTGATTATTTCCTCCTAATTAATAATTCTGACTGCCTATCCCCTTTCATACTTTGGGAGACACTGAAAGCAGTCGTCTGATTTAAGATTGTGTCTTATTTTGCAAAGTAAAATATACTGAATAAAGAAAAATGGGAACAGCTTATAAAACACATATTGGAAACTGGACAGTAAGCTGTCAGTCTCTCCTGCAACTGAACCGGATAAAGAGACGAACTTCAATTTACTCTCTCCACAAGAGACTGAAAAGTTCCTTTGATTCTTTCTCATTCTTCTTTATGAGCATGGTGAGAGGGCAGGACGCCTTTTGTCACATTGAATAAAGAGCCAACTAGCATCCCAACAAATTATACAAATTAGGACACCTTCAGGTCAGCTCACAGAAATTCCGTCATTAATGAAACCTTTACAACATATTATTCTGTGCCTTATACCTCGCAATTACCGGTCGATGACACAGACATGATAAGGTTCTCTGACACCCTCACACTCTGACACCTTCTGAACGCCTATCCAAGTGCGAGAGATTTGCAAACTCATTTAAACTAATGCAAAGTGGCAAAGCCCCTGGTCCAAATGGATACCCAATAGAGTTCTATAAAGAATTTAGTGACAAATTGACCCCCTGGACTGTAATGACTCTATGGACTGGGAAGCCTTGTCTCAAACTCTTACTGAGGCTTCTGTAACCCTACTATTAAAACCAGCTAAGGCACCAGAGGTGGTGGTCTCGGTGGATGCGGAGCACATATTATCATTATAAGCAGATGACTAATATGGTTAATTTCTGACCCAATATCTAGCATTCCCCAAACAACAAACAAACTTTCAGAAAGTTTTGAAAAAAAGTGAATGGTTTCCCGTCAATAAGCTAACTCTTCAGATTCCTGATATGTATTTTCAAGAAAGAGCTTTAAGTATTTAGGCATGAAAATCTGCTGGAAAATCTTCCAGACCTCTACAGAAAGAACTTTCTACCTTTAATCGATAGCCTTAAATTGGACCTGGAAAGATGGAATAACTTGCTTATAACCACTGGTGGGAGGGTGAACTGTATTAAAATGACTGTGAGCCCATGCTTTTCATACCTTTTCCCAGTCTGCCAGTCTTCCTAGCTAAATCCTTTTTTCGTACAATAAACAAACTAATTTCTTCCTTTTTATGGAAAGGTAAAACCCCCAGGATCAGGAGAGAGTTTTTACAAAGGCATAGATCTGTAAGGGGATTGGCACTCTCTAACTGAAGAAACTATTATTGGGCTGCCAATATACATAAAATGATCCTCTGGATTCAGGAACCCACATTAAAATGGCCTGAACTTGAAACCAAACCCTGTTCTTCAACTTCATTTCTAGCTTTGCTCTCATTTAAACTGCTTATTCGACCATCCCATTTTTGAGGTAACCCTGTCGTTGGTGTATTGCTGTCTCACCACAGTCCCATTAGTAATAACCATCTCTTCCCTGGACTCACATTCTCTGGTCTTGTCCTCATCTACAAGGGCACTGGACAGCTGTATTCAAGCACCTGGCTGAGGCTCTAAATATGTTTCTCCTCCTGTGTGCAGCAGTGACTATTTTTTGGAGTATTGTCAGGACATCAAACAGCCAGGAGGAGAACAAAGGTCATAGAAGAATGGTGCTGGAGTGGAAGCACCCAAAACCTCTTTATGGCTTAAATCAAGTATAACCTGAGGAGGGCACCCTCAAATAAATTAAATAAATGAGTAGTGATAGCTTTCTGTTATCTTAACTGCCAAGCTAAGAGTAAGGAAGGTTGTCAACTGTACCTTTATCCCTTTTTTGTTTGGTTTGTTTGTTATATTTTGTCTCTTTAACTTGTTTTCTAAAAACTTTTGGAAATGCGAGGGGACCAAGGATGGGGATGGGAACGAAAATGAAAAAATGTAAAATCTAACTACTTGATGATTTTTTCACCCTTATTTATTTATTTTTTTCTAATCTCTGGAGGTGCTCATGCTGTGGCTCAGGCTGTGGACATCATGGCATGGAGTTGATTCCCATCTGTCATTGCTATGTATACTGCAGCCATGTTCCACCCACTGTACAGCTAAAGCATGAACCATGCTTGCTATCGCATCTCTTTTTCTGTGTGTGAGTGTTATGTGTGTGTGCTGCTGGGACCAGTAATTGAACTTCTTTATTGGAAGGTGTCAAGCTCTCTAAGCTGGAAAGTATTTTTCTAAGTTCACTGCTTCTTTAGTGGTTTGTGCCAAGGGAGTAATCAGTTTTGAAATCACCATGCAAATTGAATCACATCCTGTGAATAAATGTGTTTGCTCTTTGTTTTCTTTTTCTCCTTCAGTGATTTAATATTTTGGTATTACTGCCTTCACCTGTTCGCTTCATAAAATACCTCGACATTGGATCGTTAGCAGCAGAGTCAAAGACTCCTTGATTTAATGAAATCATTTTAATTACAGGATAAAAGAAAATTTTTGCTTGATCAAATCAGGATGTCTTCAATTTCTGCGGGGGCTGAAAAGCCTTTGTTTGCATTTCCCTTTTGCTTGTTATTCACTGGCAATTTTATGCACTGATTAAACACAATGCCTTGTTTTTGCACATGGCATATCTGTTCTTTCAAGCTTTTGGTTTTACTTTAAAGGAATAGTTAGACATTTGGGAAGAACACTGTTTTGCCCTCTTGTGGCCAGTTATCTTAGCTTTAAATTTAGAGACACTGTGAAATTGCTAGCTTGGCTCTATACAAACATAAGAAAATCTCATTACTACCCACTCAAAAATTCATTAATTAACATGTTGATCTTTTATCCTTAATGGTACGGACCGGGCCTTGGGCAGAGCCAGGCTAGCTTTATGTTTGTCTGTTTTCAGTCAATGCTAAACTAAGCTAATGATTCCCGGCCTCAGTTTCACAGTACTTACATATTATCATTAACTTAACAATACAGACATTACAGTGTTATTAGTCTTGTCTCAGAAATGGCAAGAAAGCAAGTGTATTTGCCAGAAGATATTTCGTTAGAACCACCAGGAAAAAAATCGAGGTTTTCAGGAAAGACCCAAAAGCTATAAAGATAAGTTCCTCAACTGCTTCAGTTAAATTGATGATGTCACAGACCCACACCATTTAAACACCCAAAGCTCCCTACATCATGTTAACAACTGAGTTCCTTCAAAGGTTTCTGTTAGGATTATTGGCTGGTCTTCTAGTTTTCTCTGGTGTTTTTGTGCCACACACAAACAGGGAGACTGTGTGGTCTCCCTGTTTGTGTGTCTGAGCAGCGATGGGCTGGGCTGATCTACTTCCTCTCCCATCTCTTCATCCGCATACCTGTTGATCACTCTCTCCAATCAGCTCGTCCTGAAGCTGCCAGTGTTAAGCACCGGTTCATTCACCCCGACCGTTTCACTTCATATTGTGGTAATGTTTCAGACCAAACTCTTTTCTCTGTTGAGCTCAATTTGCATTACTTGTTCAAACCCTGTTTTCCCTGTGTTTAGGGTTCACTGCACTGCCTCTGCCTGCCTCACACAGTGTTTATTCCCTTCCTGGATCTCTTCACTCCTACTTTCAGATTCATCTTTGGTTTTGATTGTGACTCAGATCTTTTGGATTGTCTCTCATTTGGGCTAAGACTTTTGTTATGATCACTGTAAATAAATACAGTCTTCATCCTCATGTGGAGTGTGCTGCTTTTTGGGTCCACTTTTAAGTAAAACACAAGTTTCAGACGAGTGCTTAGAGAAAGTTTGCAAAGGTTTCATTGCAATCAGCAGGTAGCATTGATTTCTTTAAGACTATCCCACTATTCACTTTAGTTTATTTACTTTAATTTCAGTAATTTTTTATGTTATCAATTGACAAGGAAAAAGTGTCAAGATCCTGTCTGTGTTCCCTTCCCTCACAGTTCGTGGGACATTAGCCAGTCATGCCGACCTCATGTTTGTGCCACCGGTTAAGATCAAAGATCCTGGAGTCAATACAACTTCCATAAGTGGGATGCCACAGACCTCCCCTACACCTTCAGAGGTCAATCGTTGAGTGGCTGACGATCTCTCTCTGGCCATGTGCTGTTAATGTAAACTTCAAATAAATATAATATAATAAATAATAAATAAAATCGTGCCAACCACTGTTATATATTATAAACATATATTTGAGAATTTTTACATTTTTAAGGAGCATTTGAATTTTCACTACTGTAGTGGCTCAGGAAACTCATAGACCAATTGCACACATTGTAAACCATCTCATGAGATCCTACTCAGCCTATTAAATGTGTGGATTCCAGTAAGCATTGCCACTGTCAGTGGTTAAGATACACACACCAAGAGAAAATGAGATATGAAACAGCAGTTTGAGAAAGAAGTGCATCAGACAAAAGTAAAATCACACTGTGTGCTCTGAACAAGCACAGGTAGACACACAATACAGAGCTATTACAGACCCTTCGTGTTTCCAGGGGCAGTTCAAATCCAGTATCAGACAGTGGACATTATTAACAGCAGCAATGCAAAGCACCACAACTAGACAAAGTAGAGAGCATCTTTTAAGCAAACAAACCCACTCAAATCCAGTGTTGGGCAAGTTATTTGCAAAAGTGGCCTTTCAAACACAGGAGGGGGCACACAAAGACAGAGATGCATAGCCATAACAGTAGCAGTTACAACAGAAGTAGCTGAACTATGACTAATAATATTAATATACACCAACCAATGACAACATTAATACCACCTGGTCAGTACGCCCTCTTTGTGCTGCCAAAGCTCTGGCCTGTCGGGGGAAGGGACAAAAGACAAAGGTATTCTTTGGTCACTGGCATCAGAATGTTGGGTCCTTTGGGTCCTGTGCACTGAGAGTGGGCCTCGATGGGCCATTGCATCATGTGCAGATGATTAATGTTATGCACTTCACCTGTCAGAGGTTTTAATGTTGTGGCTGACTGGTGTGTATAATAATAATAATAATAATATTCATAATAATAATAACAATAATAATAATGATAAGCAAGACCACAGTAGGAGGATGTTTTTATGCAGACTGGCTGCATTTACTTTCAGTTTCTTTGACACTTGTGGTGGGTTTACAACTGCCAGTTAACTCTAACTCCAAAGAGATGCTTCTTTAAGGTAGACAGCTCATCAAGTTAAATGACAGGTGCTGGGAAGAGGACTTGACTAACTGAGAGGAGGGAAGGTGAGACTAACAACATGCTTCTAATACACTGTGCGTAAACTACAATGAACACTGCAGCCTTAACAACAGGCCAGTGAGAGCCTGGAATATTTGCAAATTGTCTATCTAACCACAGTAATAAGAGCTGTGTGTATGTGTAGCAGGGTGACAAATGAGAGAGACTGAGAAGCCCCACAAAAAGCACAGGGGAATCAAAAAGCATCAGGCGAGATCTCAGGAAAGGCTGAATCAATGTGTAGTGCCAGTGTTCTGAGACAATAAAATGAGCTTGCTGTCTCAATTGCCTGGGAACTACTTAGAAATTCTCACTTTGATTTATTTGAGGAGATGGGCCACATCAAGGCTAAATGCAATGAGCCAGGACATCTGCTCTGTGTAAGATCCTGAAATGTCCTCATAGACTTTTTTTTCTTTAGAGCAATGAATGGATCCAGATTCAGTAAAAGAATAATTTAAATGTTATTATACAGTCTATACATCGTTACAATGAGAGATATGTAACAGCCGGCCAGGTTGGTACCTCAAAACTTGTCAGTGTGACAAATAAGACACATAAAAGCAATAATTCAAAGGGTGAATTAAAACTGACTTAATAGCTCAATCAAACTGATGCCTCATTGTTTATTATGGATGACTCCAACTGTCCATTGTCTGGATTTGTAGATTGGGCCCTTGTGGACTACAGCATACATACTCTGATGTCTGAAGTTTGCAAGGGCAACGGGCTGCAAGGTTCTAAAATGTTCAATAACCTGAGACTTCAAACCTCAGCTGCTGCCATCAATACACCGATCAGCCACAAGACTAACACCACTGACAGGTGAGGTGAATAACATTAATCATCTGCATACAATGCAATGTTATGCAGGGAAACCTTATGTTCTGGCAAACATGTGGATGCTCTTTGACACACACCACCAACCTTAACATTGCAGACCAAACAGCTGGACAATGCACTCCATCACATTTTGAAAACTACTCAAGAAAAGGCTCAAGGACCTCAGCAATGGCCTGCAGACTCACCAGATCCCAACCTGATTAGGAATCGGGTTTACATTCTCGCTGTCCTTGCAGAATTCAGGCATCAGATTCTATGACATGACAAAAGTTCACAAGGACCTAATCTACAAATCCAGACACTGGACAGTTGGATTAATCTGTAATGTACAACAAGGCTACAGTTTGACTGAGCATTTAAGTCAATGTTAATGTAATTAAGAAAATATCATCTGCTGATTTAGGATAGTACAAGGAGTACTTCATTAGTACTTCACTGGAGTACTGAGTATTTCACTGGACAGTTATAAATGGAATAGTTACATGCATGGTATAAAGCCTCACTATCAACCTCAAATACCACCTCAAATATGGTACCAGGGACATTGGTACATTTGTGATCTGATGTCTTTAGACGCTGTGTGTTTCATAATCTCTATAAACAAATATCTGTATATAAATAAAAAAATCTGTAACCAAGGGACAAGAGTTTTGTTAGTGAAAGTATTCTTGTTACTGTTTGTAGTTCATTTGTAATTTGAATGGTACTGACCAATTGTGTTTGGGAGTGGAATTTGGTGACTTGCAAGTAAGCAGACCGTGTGGAGAGCAAAAGAGGCACATTCATTTGCTGAAATGCAGTCTCAGTACCCATTAGCTATTGTCTGACAACAGTTTTGATCACAGAGTGCAGGTTTACTTGCAGTTCCCAGAATTCATAAAAGTAAAACGGGAGGACGAGCCTTTACCTATCAGGCACCCCTGCTGTGGAACCAGTTGCCAATCTGGGTTCGACAGGCAGACCAGGCCAACTTCACTTTTAAGGCCAGACTTAAAACCTTTCTGTTTAGTAAAGCATATAGTTAGCCTCAAACAAAGTGTGTAGGGCTGGTAGGCATAGTTTCACTCACCTCATGATATATAGCCACAGGTAGAATAGGTCTGACTAACTGTTAATCTTTAAATCTCTATCATAGCTATGCTGCTATAGGCCTATGCTGCCGGGGGACACAAACATGATCCACCGAGCAGTTTCCCCCACCTCCACAACACCACCACCATCTCTACTCCCCCACCTCCTCTCCTGTTCTTCCTCTCCCCTCCTCTCCCCTCATCAGATCAACATATAATTCATTATTTTATGTCACTAACTGTGTGTCCAGTTCTCCTCGTAGTTTTGTGTCTCTCCCTCCCTTTCTTTCTCTCTCTGTATCTTTCTGCAGGTCTCTCTCCATCCAGATCTACATGTTGAACTGCATCCGGCCCTCTGACAAACCCAATGTTTACTATCAACATCTGCCCATGTTGTTCTTCTATGTAGTGCTATTATAATTAACTTGAACAACATATCAGCTAAAAAACAAATACATACAATACATAGTTTTTCAGCATTCCAATGAAAACAACCTGTCATGTCTGTCTTTTGTGATGAAATGCTTATTGCATGTATGTTTCTCTCTCTCTCTCTCTCTTTCATCCTCTCTGTCCTGTCTACCTCTTCTTCACCCCTTCACCCGGCCAACTATCAGCAGGATAGCTCTCCCTTGTGAGTCGGGTCCTGCTCAAGGTTTCTTCCTGTTAAAAGGGAGTTTTTCCTTGCCACTGTCTGCTTGCTCGGGGGTTCAGGTTCTGGGTTTCTATAAAGCACCTAGAAACAATTTTGATTGTAAAAGGTGCTATATAAATAAAATCGAATTGAATTGAATTGAATTGAATTACATTGTGCTGCAGCGGTAACAACCCAGTTCCAATATTGATGATAAAACGTGGTGTTTTAAAAATTGACAAGCTGAAAGTTGAAAAGTCAGAACTTGATTGGAGTAAAATTGAATTTGAAAACCAAATGGGGTTAATAAAGCACTTCTTCACAAGACAGTTACATTACCTTGGTCAATATTGTATGTATTTGAAAAAACAAGATTTTAAATGTTTAATATTTAACATTAACATAATCAAACGTGGGCGGCACGGTGGTGCAGTGGTTAGCACTGTTGCCTCATAGCAAGAGGGTTCCAGGTTTGAATCCCGGTCTGGGCCCTTCTATGTGGAGTTTGCATGTTCTCCCTGTGCCTGCGTGGGTTTTCTCCAGGTACTCCGGCTTCCTCCCACAACACCAAAAACCTGCACGTTAGGTTAATTGGCTACTCTAAATTGCCCCTAGATGTGAGTGTGAGAGTGTGTGGTTGTTTGTCTTTGTGTGTTGGCCCTGCGATTGACTGGCGACCAGTCCAGGGTGAACCCCGCCTCTCGCCCGTAGTCAGCTGGGATAGGCTCCAGCTCCCCCGCGACCCTGACGGATAAGCGGTATAGAAAATGGATGGATGGATAATCAAACATTTATATCAAGCAGTTTTTTTATTCTTTGTGACAAACTGAAAAGGGAAAGTTGGTGAATTTATTGAATACTTTAATAAACTGTCATTTAATTACATAACACCTTCCCATGTATTGGTCCTTTGCTTAAAAATGACTGATAAATTGAATGATTAAAGCCAGAAATCGTCACCATCAAAAACCATCCAATATCACAACCAATGTTCTGCTTCCTTCAGCAGCTGTTCTCTGTGAATAATTTCTACGAACTATCTGAACTACTGTCTACCTCTTTCTTGTTAACTGTCCATAGTGCAGTGAAAACAAACAAAAAAACAAACTTTGGCAAATCTCTCCTGCATTTGTCCATATGCTCAGGCACATTATAATCAGCCATTATTCTTTTCTCAAGCTATTAAACTGTTTTCCAACTCTAACCTATGTCCTATCTGTGATGTGCATAATGCCATTCTACAGCTGATCTTCCATGTTGTTTGTAATGAGGGGACGTGTAGAGCCAGACAGACAGCTCTGTTTCACTAACAGGCCCAGCGGTAACAAGCACTATGCTAATCGCAGTCCTAATGAAAGCATATCTCCAGGCCCGATTCAGTTGGAGAATAAATGCCTTCATTTAACTCAGCATGGGGGCTCTGGTGCTGGGAAAATGCAGTTTTTAAATACACAAGCAGTGTGGCACAGCTTGGCTTTTCTACATGGGAAAACAATTTGTTATGACTGTCAGTGAGCAAGGTAAAACAGCGTGGCTGCCCTGCCTCCTACACAAGATGTGTGCAAATACTACTGTTATTCAAAAGCTGGAATATCCCTGCAAAAGAAGGCTCACTCGCCTGGCAGACAAACAGAGGAAATCCTTTAGACAGACACAACATAGTGGCTTACTGTCACATTTAAAACACGTAGTAGTTTGGTTTTTAATGTTAATCCTCCAGTAGCAACAGCTTCTCTCGCTTACATCAATGGAGCAACATGTCAGCTCCCGGCGATGGCTTCTCCAGATACAGTTGTGCTCTTATGTGATTTTTGGATGACAGGCATGTCTTATCTCACATGCTCCAACACACACCTCCGTGTGTAGTACAGTGAATGTGTAAAGTATTGGAGACAGAAGTACAAAAAGACAAAGATTCTCTGTGTGTGATGCAGATCTGTAAGTCTTTCCAGACAGAAAAGCCCAATGATTGGTTCTCATAGTGAGGAGTCGAAGTTGAATGTGTGTGTGTGTGTGTGTGTGTGTCAACAGTTTGCTCAGAGTGACTCTTCAGATAAGCCTTATTCCATCTGAGTAACCTTTGATTAACTGAAAGGAATAGTTTATGGTAGGAAGAGAGCATTGATAGTGTTTGTGTATGTGTGTGTGTGTGTGTGTGTGTGTGTGTGTGTGTGTTTGTGCACATTTATTTCTTGGACCTTAATTCTATGTGTTCTTGATATACTATATAGTCGTGTTGAGTACCAAGCACTGTTGTATATGTATTATTGTATCTGTGATAAATTATTGTTTCCACATGGGTATAAATAAAAGATGATTGTGTGTTTATGCAAAAGCATTTGCATAAGTATGTTCAGCATAGTACATATGAGTCAGAGCGGCTATGAAGTAGTAAAAGTGACAAAATTATAGTGAGTAGTGAGAGTAATGAGATAAAAACAAAGGTTCCCTTTTGCCTAGATTCTCCATTTCTACAAATTCTTTCCTATTTTTCAATCATGTGCTGTGTATGTGTTGTTCCTTCTGAATCCTAGATACAGCACTTTGCTGGAGCCTCCTTTCCTCTTGGCATACGTTTTCCCATGCAAGCTGAGTACTGTCACACTCCTATAGTTTGTGTGCACTCTCCGGTAGCAATGTGCACATATGGCCGGCTAGTCGTTTGAACGTTGTTACCCTTGCTAGTTGGCACCAGAAATACTAGTCAGTTATTACACTAATTATTATTATTCTTATAAATGGAGGAGCCATTTCTAGGACTAAGTGTATACAGGACACCACACTAGTCCATTATGTATCACCTTAGTGCTTTGGCTCTCTAACAATGTAAGTAGGAACTTTGATTCATGGGAAAGGTGCTGCTAGGTGGAGAAGCACAAATGGTTTTTTGAGCTATGCAAGGCAAACACTGTGTTGTTATGTTGGTGAAATGTTTATCTTATGGAGATTTATGGACAATAATTATAGATTCTTGCATATTAACACAATGAAGAATGTTAATGGTGAGCAGTAAATACTCCATCATATTATTATTATTGTTCCGTCATATTCCATCATAATGTTCCAAGACAAGAAACAGAAGTCGGGCTGGTTATTTCAGTAGACGCTGCTTAGCTGTGTTACATCAAATATGTCAGTTATTAGCCTAAAGGCTGTGTCACTTTAGATTTTGAGTGCCTGCTTGCAGTACACATTTAAATTAGATATTGACATAATCTACCTTGAAATGTCATATTTTCATGAGTATAAATAAAATGCAACCATATGTTGCTTTATAAAAACAAGTGTCTGTTACTGACATTAACAACTCAAGTTAACAGTTAACTGTCTAAAATGTTATGTTAAAATGTTATTGAAGAATGTTTCAAAAATGGTTTCACATGGCTCTTATCATATACACCAGGGGTCCCCAACCACCGGGCCACGACCCGGTACCGGTCCGTGTGTCATTTGGTACTGGGTCATACAGAAAGAATAAGTAACTTACATTATTTCTGTTTTATTGATTATCTAAGTCTGAACAATGTTTTATTTTGAAAAATGACCGTATTCTCTCCGTTACATCCGTCTATGACTCACTCTTGACGCATGTCAGGACGCTTGTCTCGGTCACGTGATACGTTACCGCTAAAACTAAACCCACTGTCATGCCTGGTTTTTTGGTTATGCTTTGTTTTTTGGTAGTCCACGTTCCATGTTCCATGTTTGTCTCCCATGTGTTTTTCATGTTTTAAGTTCAGGTTTATGTCAAGGTTCGGTTCTCTGTCTTTTGGTTTTTGAGTCCATGTGTCATGTTCCATGTGTGTCTTGTTTCCATGTTTTATGTTCAAGGTTTTTGTCATGTCCTGTTTTATTTTGAAAGTGTCTCTTCCCCTGTGTGCCCTGTTTTCATGTAGCTTTGCTTTTGGTTTTCCTGATTGCTTTCTCCCTCCTAATGTGTGTCACCTGTGTCTCGTTGTCTTGTCTATTTAGTCCTTGTCTTCCCAGCCACTGTTGTCAGAGTGTTTTTTTGGTGAATGTTTATTGTTTCATGCCAGGTGCTCTTTGTGTTTATTCCATGATGCCATGAACTTTAGTTTTGCCTTGCCATGCCATGCCTTGCCATGTTTTTGCCAGGAGTTTTGCCACAGTGTGCTTTCAGTTCTGATGGCACAGTAAGTGTGCATTTTTGAGTTTTGCTTAGTTGAATAAAAGACAATTGTTTTTGGACCTCCACCTCGCCTGCTTGCCCTTTTTCACTCTGCATTGGGGTTCAGCTCTATTCTGCATCAGCGACGCCGACCATACCTGACACCCACTAGCTAGCAAAATCAGTAAAAAAAACCAAAAGTCTCTGGAAAGGGGAAAGGCCCCAGATGGGACCGTCTCGTTACAAAGAAACAGGTTCAGGGCTCCCACTGTTATGATGATGAGTTCTATTTTTCATGCACTTTTTTTGTTTTTGCGGTGTATCTTATTTTGAAGGCATGTTTAAACGTTACCATAGCGACCAGAGAGCATTGAGGGTAGAGAGGATGTTACTAATGTTGTTGACACGATGTTACGAAGACGCTGCTAATAAAGTTGCGAGTACACATTGGATTCACGTTCATTGTTATATTTAAAAAATTTCCCAGTTTTTACGGCGGTCTTATCATTTTATTTTATTGTATTTATCCGTCACACCGTAAAGGCCAGTCCGTGAAAATACGGTCTGATATTAAACCGGTCTGTGGCACAAAAAAAAGGTTGGGGACCGCTGATACACACCATATTTTTAGTTTAGAGTTTAACATCACACACTACCAGTCAAAAATTCTTCTTATTCAGTGATTTTTTATTTTTTTTTAATTGTTTTCAAAACTGTATATTAAGACTGAACACATTGAAATGATGACAGAACAAATATGGAATTATGTAGTCAACAAAAATGTGTTAAATAATATATGTTATGTTATATATTTTTGATTCTTCAAAGAAGCCACCTTTTGCTTTGATGACAGCTTTGCACACTCTTGTCACGTCGTGTTAGTTTTGGTTATGTCTCTGTCTTTTGATTTCTTGTCCACACGTCATATTACATGTTTGTCTTGTCATGTCCTGTTTTATTTTGAAAGCGTCACTTCCCCTGTGTTTCTCTGTTTCATGTAGTTTTACTTCAGTTTCCCTTGATTGCTTTCTCCTCCCTAATATGTTTCACCTGTGTCTTGTTACCTTATCTATTTAGTCCTGGTTTCCTTAGTGCAAACCAGATGGCATGGCATGTGGCTGCAAAATGCTGTGGTAGCCATGCTGGTTAAGTGTGCCCTCAATTCTGACTAGGTCATTGACAGTATCACCAGCAAAGGACACCCACACCATCAAAACTCCTGCTCCATGCTTCACAGTGGGAAGCACATGTTCACCCTCCCTATGTCTTAAAACACAAAAATCTCAAGTTTGGATTCATCAGACCAAAGGACAGTTTTCCAATAGTCTGTTGTCCATTCCTTGTGTTTCTTGGCCCAAGCAGGTCTCTTCTGCTTGTTGTTCTTCTGTAGTAATGACTTCTTTGCGGTAATTCAACCATGAAGTCCTGGTGGTTTCTGAGACTGGTAATTCTAATAAACTTATCCTCTGCAGCAGAGGTAGGCCTCGGTCTTCCTTTCCTTTCCTCTTATGAGGCAGATTTTTTTGGACTGACTGACCTTTATTTCTTAAAGCAATGGATGGACTTTTTTCTCTTTACTTAACTGAGTGTTTCTTGCCATAATGTGGATATGTACAGTAGTTGTAGTAGCACTAATAGGGCTATTGACTTTGTACCCACCCTTCCTCTGCACAAGACAGCTGATGGGCTAAAGCACATTAGGAAGGCAATAAATGGCACAAATGAACTCTCGACAAGGCACACCTGTGAAATGGAAACCACAGCAGATCAGTCCCTATAGAAGATCTGCTCATTAATAGCGATGTGCCATGTGCCTTACACCATCTATCATTCACAAATACCACCTTTTCTCTTCCTGCTGTTCTTTGTCGTGTCTGCCTGCATCAGTTGGAAGCCATCAAGAATGACGTTCGTGTCCGGAGTTAGCTTGGTTAGCCATGTCTCCCTAAACGATGCTACATTTCCAGTATTCCCTCTAGTGCCAGGTCAACGCCACTTGCTCATCCATCTTATCGGAGGGAGATATTACATTCCCCATAATGATCAAGAACGGGTCTGGACCATCTCCTCTTGGCATGGCATGGAGCTGCGCCGTGGCTCCACTGTTTCCTTCTCCTCAGTCCTTGGCGTAGATCTGGGGCAGCACTGCTGTGTTACGGAGTACTAACAGCTGATCCCTAGTGTAAGCAACAGAGCCATGGTTGCACAACATGATCTCCAAAAGTGACACAACTTCGGTCTCCATAGTACAAAGAAAGTTAAAGTTACAAAAAAGTTCTGAATGTAAGAGAGAAACATAAGAAAGAAGCGTTTGAGAGTATTTAAAAGTAAGTATCGGGTGGAACTTTTGGTCATTCCAAAGTCGAGTTTAAAAAATAAAGACTGGCTTTTATGTGAAGCTGTATTTTTTTACTACTCTATGGTAACTTTACCAGCACATTTTTACCACATCAGGATGAGGGGGCGGCGCAACCATCTTTACCTTTGGAGGGGTATATCCATCAATTTTCTATACCACTTTGCCTTTCAATGTGTTCACTTGCAGAGTTGCAGGGGCCTGAAGGCTATCCCAACTGACAATGGGCAAGAGGTGGCGTACACCCCGGACTGGTCACCAGTGAATCACAGGACCAACAAAGACTGACAATCACACACACACTCACACCAAGGGGGAATGTAAAGTAGCCAATTAACTGAATGTGCATGTTTAGGGGACTGTGGGAGGAACTCTGGAACCCTTTTGCTGAATACTAACCACTCCACCACCATGTTGCCCCACCACCCAGTGAAATAGAATACAAATAAATGGGTAAATGAATAAATTAAATTATAAAGTGTGGAGGTGAAAAATAAAAATAGCCAGTGAAAGTGAAAAGCAAAAAATAAGTTTGGGGATTAGAAATTTCAGCTGAAATCCTAGAAGCTATATGCTAAGATATTAGATGATTACAGACTGTTATGACACAACTTGCACCAACCTGGATGGTACTGAAGCACAAAAGGGAAAAACCTGTTGGAATTGGAAGAGTGTATTCATCCTGCCAAAGGAAGGAAGGCTGTATACATACATATAATGTAAATAATACTTAATTGGAGATCAAAAAACTAAATAAATAAATTAAGTATAAATAAAGTATTGATGCTCTTTTGCATTATGGCGCTGTAATGCATTTTTAATTCCTATTTCTCTCCCTGTGTCTGTCTCTCTCACTGTTTTAACCTGGATATGGTCTCTCACCCTGTTTGTGCATCTGATAAAATTGCATATCTTACACCTGCTTTTTCCCAGACATTAATTTCAGACACAGTTTCCTCAGCTGCTGTGGTCAATCTGTGGTGATAAATCAGATGCAGCAGCTGTTTTTATGGAAAAAAAAATCACAATTATTGTTAGCCTATCTCTTTGTCACATAGTTTCTGTACAATTTACTTTTGTTTTCATGTTGTATTTCAATGTGTAGATATTTCATTCATCTAAAAGACATGTTTGATCCTTATATTATAAAAACACTGAATTGATCTGTTGGGCCACCAACTGAACAACAGCTACTGACTTTACCCAAAAGTAGCCGTTAGTCCAACCTGCGGCGAGATGCGGCTGTTGGGTAGGGTTGATCTATCAACAATGATAGAAAAGCAATACAATACAAATAATAAGCACTGCAGAAACATCAGATAGGTGAGGTAAAGGATGAAAATTAGAAACAAGTTTGCTGATTTCAAGTCGTTGGAATATCATTCAACCATCAGACTACCCAGAAGTGTTAGTCTGACTCTAATTCAGACTATAGATTTCCATTTCCTCCACCCGTATTTCACGCCTCTAAACAGGAACATCTTTAAATATTTATTGCATTAGGCTGAATGCACAGTTCCCAGTTTTTCCTCTAGTAAATAAGGACAAATACAATTTCACTGATTTCCTAAAAAGGGTTTCAAACTTTCTGTAAATATCAATCATATGTATCTATATATTTGGCGTATACCCTGTCAGTGATTAACCATTACTACCATTTTTCCCTAAAATAGACAAAATGGTTTTATCTGCCAGAATTTTGTTTGCAGACTTTGAGGAAAAATGCAAAAGTGACATCACATATTCTCAAACACAACGTTTTATTTGTATAAAAAAATAAGAGAAAATGTTGCCCATTTTCATGATAGATGTGGCACTGTAGACATATTCAATACTTTAAATATACACATTCTATTTTAGACATTTCCTTGCTTTTATAGTAATTCTAACACTTAGAAATATGAAGCTCTGCTCAGTGCTCCACTGTAATCTTTGAAGGCCACTGTGTTTCTTGTTTCTCCCCAGTGTATTCAATCCAAGGGGAAAAAAAAACAAAACAACTTTTAAGCAAATGCTTCAAATCAATCAGAATCAAATCATAAGCAAAAAGTCATAATAAAATGCCTGTGTGATGGTTGAGTCTGAAAACATTTTTCATTCTCAGACTGTTTGTGGCGCTCATGTAAAAGGCCAAGCACGCCAGTGATGAATGGCATGCTTTACAAAAGCCCTCGCTCTGTGGTAACTTGTTTGTTGTTGCTTTACTTTGAAATAGAACATCAATCATGTGAGGAGTGAAAAGGATTTACAAAAGCGCAGTCTTAATCTAATGGTCTGCCGCGCAAGGCGATGAAGAAATTACAAACCAAATTTGACAAAGCCAATTGTCAAAACATTTCCTTCTCGTAGTGCTTGCTCGGTCCACATCGCGACACTCAGCTGTGAACCTCCAACAGCGGAGTGAAGCAAAATGGAAATGGAAAAAGAAGAAAAGCAAAGCAACGAAGGGAAAGGAAAAAGTCTGTAAACTCTTTCAAACATCCAAATTAGAGGTTTTTATCGGATCAAAGGCACCCAGGCTTACACAGTGGCGTACACGCAGACTCACACACACACACACACACAGTGAGCCTCCCGTTGTGTTTATGGCGGGGCTCACAGCAGTTATATGTTAATGCCAAATGAGTAGAAGGGAAGGGAGGAGGAAATAAAGGGAAGGAATTAAGCAAGGCTGGGAGGGACGAATATCAGAGGAGTGATAAGTGGAAATAATTCTCTTCTCTGCAGCGCTGCACAGACTGACATTGTCCAAGTAATTGTCTGTGTGGCCTTAACAATGAAAGGAACTTTTTATTTTCTAAGCCTCAAAGGCAAAGGGGAAGAGCAGGAAAAAAGGGAGGGAATGAAGAAAAATAAATCAAAATTAGACACATAAATGGGTCTGATATCAGATATAAGCCAGTCAGTCCAGCATAATCTACAATGAAGGACTGATACAATGCTCTCAGATTATTTAATTAATTAGCATGGTCTGCCTAAGAGAATATCTTAATCTGAATTGTTTCAATACTTTTCACACAGTTGAAGAATGCATGATTACTTTACTTTATCCATACAAGAAAGGATTTGGTTTTAAAGGAGTGTAGTAGTAAACCAAAGTGAAATCACAACTTCTATGTTGGTGGAGAAGCAAGAAAATTTCATTCAGGATTACATTAACAGCATGCTCTTCATTCCATTGGTGTGAAGCGCTCACACTGATATAAAGACGTCTCCCCTTCTTCCCACTGTACAGAAGTGAAGCCAAAATGCCTGATAACGAGCACTGCTATCTTGTGCCGGTGACATCATATGGAGTCAGGGTCTGTGCAATGATGTAATCAGGAGGTGGAGTGGGGGGATCAAGCTCTTACCCATACGCCTGTCTGACCCAATCACGAGCAGCACTTAGCTGTCAATCA
Organism: Scatophagus argus; assembly: GCF_020382885.2. Classification (NCBI taxonomy): domain Eukaryota; kingdom Metazoa; phylum Chordata; class Actinopteri; family Scatophagidae; genus Scatophagus; species Scatophagus argus. The sequence goes on along the minus strand of NC_058510.1, from coordinate 18,605,365 downwards.
TTATGCCCCCCCCCCCCCTTTTGTATAAACAAAACTACACAATTACAAAAATTAACACTTGAACATACATCAGCATAGTAAATAGTTAATGAGCTATACAGTACTTTTCTAAACTAGACTCCAAATAAGTTGAAGCACACCACAGTACAGAATCTGTACTTAGAAAAAGTATTTACACTATTTATGAGGTAATACTGTGAGACATGGGTACAAAAAACGTCTCTAAGAATATTATGACGCTGAGTCTGGGTGGAAGGTGAGTGCACGTGGTCTGAATGGGGTGAGTCCAAACATGCTGAATCCAAATCGCTGACAGAGTCTTCACAGGAACAAAACAGGAAGCAAAGAACCAGAATAAGAGCTGAGCAGAGCAGGCAGAGGCGTTGGGAGGAAAGGAATCAGGAAAAACACCCAAAGTACAGAGATGTGATACCATTCGCATACATTCACACAACAATCATGCAGCATCTGGAGCAAATTGGGGTTCAGTGTCTCGCTCAAGGACAGTTTGACATGCAGACCGGAGGAGCTGGGGAACTTGTTAAAATTTGTGGTAAAATATGTGGTAAAACTTAAAGTTTTTCCTTTTTTTTTCCCAGTCATGAAGTCATGAAAAACATTAATTGCTCTTAGCAACCACTGCATCAACCTCCAAATCCACACCACCGACAAGAAATAAACTAACATGAACAAAATGTCAGAGTGAATTTTTGAAGTGAAAAGAATGGCAGTTTAGTGTGATTATCTGGCTGAGATATCAGTTAAAATGTTGGAGAGATAAAAACAGAAGTGAGTAGGTGGATATCATGAGATTTTTTCAAGCTAACAAATTCATCACTGGTGAACTTTCTTGTTGAGGTTATATTCACTCATATTCATTAATGTACCTTAAAATGTGAATTGCAGTGTTGTTTCTTTTATTTCATTTTCTTCTTATTATTATTACTATCATTATTTAACTCATGAAAACAAACATTCAGTGCAATTTGAACAGGGGATCTAATGTCTCTAAATGTGTCTTTCTTTCTTTCTTTCATTAGGTGCAATGGGATAAAAACAGATTTCACATAAGCGCCTGGTGACCGGGCCTTCACCCATGGGGCCTGGCCGGGCCCCACACGAAGCAGGGACATGGGTCTGTCCTCCAGTGGGCCCACTACCTGCAGGATGAGTCAAAAGGGACTGGTGCAATGTGGATTGGGCGGCAGACAAAAGCAGGGAAATTGGAGGTCCAATCCTCAGTTGATAAACTAGTTGTTGGGACATGGAATGTCACCTCACTGGTGGGGAAGGAACCTGAGCTTGTGCAAGAGATTGAGAGACACCAGCTAGATATAGTCAGGCTCACCTCTATGCATAGCTTGAGCTCTGGAACCTTTAAGAGGGACTGGACCCTTCTCTTTTCTGGAGTTGCCTTGGGTGAGAGGCAGAGGGCAGGAGTAGACTTACCAATAGCCCCATGGCTCTCTACCTGTATATTGGGGTTTACCCCAGTGAACAAAAGAGTTGCTTCCCTGTGCCTTCAGGTCAGGGAATGGGTCCTGACTGTTGTTTGTGGTTATGCACCAAATGACAGTTCAGAGTACCCACCATTTTTGGAGTCCCTGGGATGAGTGCTGGAAGATGCCCCTGGATATTTCATTGTTCTACTGGGGGACTTGTGTGGGTAACGACAGTGTGATATGGAGGGGTGTGATCTGAACCCGAGCGGCTTCAGTCACTGGACTTCTGTGCTAGTCACAGTTTGTCCATAACTAACTACATGTCCGAATATAAGGGTGTCCAAAAGTGCACTTGGTACCAGGACACCCTTAGGTCGCAAGATGATAATTGACTTTGTAGCTGTATCAGCAGATCTGTGCCATTGAGGACCCGGTAAGAATGGTCTTCAACTTCCACCTAAGGCAGAGCTTTGACTGCATCCCAGGGGTGGTGGGGACCATGGAGTCCGAGTGGGCCACACTGCCATTACAGAGCTGTGGTTGGAAGGTCTCCAGTGCTAGTAATTGGCAATCCTTGAACCCGCTTTTGGACACCAGGGGTGAAAGGTGCCATCAAGCTGAAGAAGGAATCCTATGGGGAATGGCTCGCTCTACAAACATTGCATGGTCATTGGGGATAGTGCACTTAGAGTGGCACTTGTGTTCCAACTATAGAGGGATCACACTCCTCAGTCCCCCTGGGAAAGTCTAGCCAGGGTGCTGGAAAGGAGAGTCTGTCCGTCAAAACTCAGACCCAAGAGGAACAATGCAGATTTCATCCCAGCACTACAGCCTTGCAAGGATGCTGGAGGGGTTGTGGGAGTTTGCCCAACCTGTCCATGTGTTTTGTGGACTTGAAAAAGGCTTACAACTGGGTCCCTCGGGGCATCCTGTGAAAGTGGCTGGGGAGAGGACAGTCTGGGCTTTCCTGCTGATGCTGCTGCCCCTGCGACCAGGACTCGGATAAACGGACGAAGACCAGACGAGACATGAGACTTGCTTGTTATTATTGAGGATGTCCACAGTCTGAAAAGGGGAACTCGTGTGACGGAGAGCAGCATGACCGAGTGAGATGCAAAACTCATTTCTAGTCTGACCAACCACTCAAAGTGTTTTACAACACAACTGGTGCCACTTACAGGAATCATCATCATTCACACACATTAACACATCCAGGGAATGAACCACTGACCCTGTGATTAGTGGATGGCCCACTCTACCTCTTGTGCCACAGCTGCTCAAGGCACATTGAAATCTTGTGGTTGTAACACCTAATAAAGAAAACGGCAATTAGAACCCAGATTCCACTTCTCTGTTAGGTCTTGACAAGATTTTAATGGTCATTTCTCATTGTCACAACAGAAATGTTAAAGCTACTTGCAGTAACAAAATAGTATATGGGTAATGACCTAAATTTTGGTTAAGATTTACCCTGATAGTTGCAATATGGACCTTGTGTACATATTAAGATGTAGAAATGGGCACAGAGCTTGTGTGTATGTGCGCAGGGATGGTCCACTCGTGGTAGCATTTCCTAACAAACTGGGAAGGAAAGGTCACTCACAGTCAGGGTAAACACCTGGGTTTGTTTCTCTTGTTTTCCCTTCTTTTCTTTTTCTATGGACTCTCTCAACCCTCTCCCCCACCCAGACTCTCTCTCTCTCTCTCTCTCTCTCTCTCACACACACACACACACACACACACACACACACACACACACACAGTGGTGTTTCCATTACTTATGGGAACATTACATAGACTTACATTAATTTCCTGGAGGCTTAACCACCACCTAACCATGCCAATAAACATTACTTGCCTAATACTAACACTTACTTTAACCTAACCCTAACCTCAAACTAACCTTAAAGCAAGTGTCCACCCTCATAAGTTCCCATAAGTAAGGCAGGTCCTCACAATGTGACTGTTTAAACAGATTTTTGTCCCCACATACAGGAATACTCGTCCACACACACACACACACACACACGCATTCAGTCAACAAAATAAAGCCATGTATTTCCTGTTGCCGGGAACTGAGCTGGACTGCTGACCTATAGCCGTAACAGGCCTGAAGGGAACTGTGATCACGTTGCTCTTTGAAGGTTGGACTCTTGCCTTCATCTTGATTATACAGTAGGAGGCATTTCAGCCTAGTGTTATGAGGAAAAACATCCTGGGGTTTGTCTCTTTGGTGCATCTGAAAGCCTGTCATACAGTCACAAGTTGTTAGGTTTGAGTGACATTTCACTGTAGCAAAGCAGAGCAGTGACGAGCTGACACAGAGGATCTTTAAAATTAATAACAAGATGGTAAAATTAAAATGACATGGCATGTAACAACTTGGGATGTAGCAGCAGTTAATGTGATGTTACGACATTATGAGGGTATATGACATAAGGAATCAAACACAGAGTAACCAAACAAAAACTACTGTACGTATCAAAATACATACACACAGAGCCCCAATATGGTAGCAACTATAAGAAGTGATGAGTCATTATAACGTCAAATAACTTGTAACTGTGTCGTAAACTAATATCATGAAATATACAGTTTGCAGTGACAAGGAAGCATTTAATCATTAAAACAAGGAACTGAGCACTTCTTTCCCCCTTGATGACAGCACAACACTTCCATACAGCTCAGAGTTATCTTATCCTAGAATTACACTATACTGTATGCAAATACAGTATGCAGTTTCTTTACTATCATGCTCCTTGATTATTATTATTATTTTCAATTGAGAGCTTTGACATCCTCTGGTATTGTTTTCTGTTTTTATACCTGAAAGATATTGAACATTTGTAAAAGTTATAAACAGCTTTAGCACAAAAAGGCCATGGATCAAGGCCTGGGTATATGTGCATTTAATTTGTGTAGGCAGGTGTGAATGTCCATGTGTGTGTGAGAGTGTGTGTATCAGTTGCAAACAGTGAAACTGAGTCTGTTCTTGGCAAGCCAGTGTGTCAGGCAGCTCAGATAGGCAGTGACAGCTCACCTGCGGTGCATAGGGCACTACTGGCCTGCAGGCAGACAAGAGAGGGGAGGAGGAGGGGGGTGGCGATGACACAAACCCAGCGTGACTCACCCACGAAGACACACACAGCAGGGGTTAACACGATCACATTACTTACTGCACAGCGCAGGAGGGGGCTGTAGGTGGCAGCGGTGGTGGGAGCCGTGGACGGAGTGTATTGCCTTTGATGAAAAAGGATGGAAGGCTGGAGAGAAGGAGTAAAGAGGGAGGAGGGGTGAAAACAGAGGAAGAAGCCCCAGTGGACATAGATGGATGGAGACAGGTCTCCACTGAGAGGGGGGCATTTAGGAGATCAAGGGAAAGCTAAATCTCATATAACACAAGCATGGACATATGACCAAGAGCTCGATGGGCATCTGATTGTATTTCCACTTCAGTTCAATGGATCTAACAATCAACTTCTGTTCTGTGCATGTGACCACAAGCTACACACCAATGGACATTTTGTCTGTGTTGGACCGAACACTTGTCAATACCTGAAGCGATTTATTAACTTATTAACTTAAAGATACAATATGTAACATTTCCATTATAAAATGTCCAACTAGACCTTTGTAATATAACTAGTAGAACTGTGTACTTGCATAAAATGGAAAGCTCAAATCAATCAACAAGGTCTGATTGGTTGTTAGGCTGTGTTATAATAACGGCACATAACTTGTGATGACTATGATTACACATTTCTGTATCACTCCATATATATAAGTAACTCTGCTAGGCTTCTTTTGTATCCAGGCAACACAGTAAGACATTTACAGCTACAAGTTCATTTCACACTTTCATCTGTTACAAAATGGAAATGTTTAAGATCAACTCCCACCTCCATGGTGGCCTAACTACAGATGAGTGGTTTGACCAGCGTGTATCTCCAGAAGAAAAATCACCTGCTGCTGAACCTAAAAGACAGTATACAGAAATAGCTTGAGTAAAAAGGAGGTCAGTGAACTGGGAGAAGAGTAGTAATCTTCTAACACTGTTTGTGTGTTTTCACACACAAACAAATACATTAATATATTGATCAAATCATAATTAATTTGTGGAGAAAAAATAGATACATATGTTAAATAAAATGTAAAAAACATTGAACCAAAAAAGAAAAACAACAAAATAAAAAAAAAAAAGACTGAGGTCCATAGAGGATGAATTCTCAAAGTCTGTTATATTGTTTTGTTTTTGTTTTTTATATTAATTTACAAATGAATGAATGTCATCATAATAACGATTTAAATTCAAATGTTAAAACATAAAAGCGTGGCCCAGCCGACATCAAGTAGGTGAGCAACCCAAATGAATGTGATTATTTTTCCATTATTCTGTCTGGTGTTGTCTGTGTCATTGTGAGTCCTGTTAAATAAACGGAAAGACTCTGTGAAGATATGTACAGTATCTCCCAGTCTCTGCTTAAGTGTAAGTGAATATTGTTAAGAGAGAAAGAGATGAGACTTCTCTGATGCCTTTCGGCTGTGAGGTCTCGGCAGTCGTCCAGTTCAGCACCATGGACAGCTCTGAGCCACAGCCCCACTGTGTTGTACCTCACACAAGCCATCATACCTGATTATGTGTGACAAATAAACTCGTCTCACTGGTTAATAACAGGTTTCGGGGGTTGGCTTGACTGGGGTGGAAACCCTGACCTGATAAGCCAAGCTGGTTTAGGTCATTAGGCCAAAGTGTGTTGTCCAGCCTGACACAACGTAACCTGTCGTGAGGTATTGTTTAAATGAATTTAGTTTTGATAAAATACCTTTTCAGTAAGTCTAAAACCTTGTGAGCTTGTTGAATACAAACAAAATCCCTAATGGAGAGGTCAACTGTCAGTTGTCCAAAAAAAAAAAAAAAATTACACTGGCTCAACTTAAAAAAAAAAAAAAGAAAGTTCTAACAATTTGCATTTATCTTTTTAAGTAATTCCAACTATAAGCCACTATTGAGTATTTCCCATGAGACTTTTATAGCTGGACTAACTCAATTAGTTTAATACAACCAGCATGATTTGTTTTGTCCTCTATAAGCTTGAACCAACTCAATTTTCATATCAAAGTTTTAGTGTTAATAAGTGGTCAAATTATTGACTCCTTTATTTTACTTTCCATGCAAATTGATACATATTACATTTTAATGAGTATTAGTAACTTATTTCACTTACGTCAGAGTAAATTAGACATGGCAATTCCAGTTTTACTGTCAAAATGTATTTACTGTAACCAACTTATATCAACAACAATTTCTACTGCAATAAACCAGCAATATCAGGTGAAGGACATGCACTGTCTCTTTACCCCACAGCAATGAGACTGACCATTATCTCCGTGTGCTGTCTGAATATGCTCTGTGTTTTTGTGTGGTTCTGGGATAAAATGCTCCAGTTCTAACTTCACTTGTGACTGGGATCTTTCTCCAAGACAGAATCTGCTACTCGAGAAGCTCTCCACAAATCCTTCGTTGGAGTGGGCACCGAGGTTATCTGCTACGACACAATACACTTTGACTCGTTTGCCTAATGAAGGAATGTATCCTTCCTCTTCTAGGCTGGCAAGACCTTTTAGCAGTGGTTCTAACAGAACTATATCATCAGCCTTGCAGAGAATGGCAAGGTAGATTGATGCCAGCGAGGATCTGAGCAGTGGTGGCACATTAGCTAAAACCCAATACAGAGCAGTTATTTTGTGCTTTTTTTTCTTGATGTACCAAGTGGATTACACACTTCAAAATCATCCACATACAGAATGAGAGAAATGGCAGGATTATTTTCTGACAGCAGTGTATTGTATTTAAAGTGTGCGCCATCATGAAATGACTTGTATTGAGTTGCAGAACTGCTGTTTCCTCCACAACTGTGTGTGAGGAAATCCTGGATCTCTTTTTTTCTTCAAAACCTCATGTAAGGACTTCAAAATGGGTATATATATTGGAAACTTCTCTGCTTTCTGGCACTGAGCAAACATTCTATGGGTTCCACCATGGAAAAATGCTCCTTGAAATACTCTTTTCTTTTGTAGGAGGTGGAAAGAGGACCATTACTCCCAAGAGCTAATGTCATTGGGTTGCACTCACATATGTCTGTCACCATCTCTGAGATCAGCAAATCATCAACCTCACAATTATGCTTCTGTAAACATGGCTGTTATAATCCCTTTTAAAATAGGTCCTGAAGCTGATGAAGAAATAAAGTGCAGTTCTTCCACCAACCCATCAATACACCTTTGCGGTACATTCAACAGGCTTTCCATTTTCAGCAGCAGGTTTGCTACTTTTTTCTCAATCAAGTCTGGCAATTCTCTCATTTCCTCATCTTTAGGACCTTCATTCATTGCACTCTCAGTATCCAACAACAACTGCTAACTGCTAATCAGTTAGAGCTTTTCTGATTGAATCAACTTGTCGTTATTAGCATTAGCGGCTAACGGCTTGTGGTTTTTCACAACATATTCCTCACCAATGCCAGCTGATATATGTGTCTGCAAACACAAGGACTGAAGATTCATGCCTGCAGCAGTTGTGGGACCACAAGTTTAGGCACCTTATAGCCGACTCCAATGAACTTCTAATGTTAAAAGTTAAGTTACTTTGAAGACATTAGCTAGCTAGCTAAAGGCTGAGGAAAAAGCATGTTGCCGACATTTCAATTTTAGTGTTGTGTAACTGGACTGAGCACTGATAGTTGCTGTTGCATAAAATTAGGAAAAAAAATATTTTCTCACCAAATAAAGTTAACCTTGACCTTCACTCCTTGCAGTCTCTCTGCACTAACAATAATACAGTATTAAGTATTAAGTTTCTTTAACTTAATAGTTTTCCTTATTAAGTGAAGGCAGAAATGCTTATCCAAAATCAATATATTTCTGAGTTAAGACATCTTTCTTTATTTTTATTTCGATTAACTTCTTGAAATGAGTTATCAACTTAATAAAACAATGGACATGTAACAAATTGTATTTTGTATGCTGAAAAAGCTCATGTTTTTAAGTCATACTAGCTAACCTTCTGAATCCTTTCTTAGAGTGAATGATGCATCCAGTGGACAACTCAGACACTGTACAATGGACCAGTGCTTCCCAGAAATGGCTGCAGAAGCACCCTAGGGTGCCTTATAGAGTAACTTAACACCATTATGAATTGCAGCTTTGTACTGCCTTCTCTGCCTGAACATTTTTTAACCCTAAACCAGTATCACCGCTAAATTACTCTATAAACAAGGATCAATTGTACAGCGACATTCCACACTCTGGGGACATGCAGTTCAAGGTTCACATTTGTCAATGTAAAATAATGCTTTCTCTCATGCAAAACGTAGTAGTTTGTCTACATAGGATGTGTTTCAGATGTGTTTGTTCAGTCTTCCATCTCACGTATGTCAGATGGAAAAGATGCACTATGATTTTAATTAATTAATACGACTATCCACACCATAAATAAAATATAGTGCTTCCTGGTTTGAAAAGAGAAGCTGATACCTTAGTTCCTTTCACTTGCATTCTTTCTAATTCTTTCTAATGGCAATGGCAAGCAACTGCGCGGGTTTCAAAACAAAATCTGGTTGTACATATGTTTATGATACATTAGTCTATTTCTCGCTTGATTTATTACCACACTTAATGGGTTTATGGTCTCAGTCACTAGTTTAAAGTCTTCTTCAATGCAGCATGATGTTCATTTTGTAAATTATGGTCCCATTTAGAGTAAAATAGGCCATGAAGCAGGGTATGCTTTAAGGCGTAGCAGCCTTGTGATTGACAAGTTGCCCCCACAGCATGTCCTCGGGTTCTAAGTTAGATCCAGTCAGGACAGAGGAGTAGTTGTATCAGTACCCTCCCCAGTTCCACACTCATCTAAATATAATTACTTCCGACTTCCAATTGATGCCAAATTGGATGCTTCAAAATGGTTCACAAACTAATTGGTGATGTATGATTGGTCTATACAGGTTTAATATTGGCTCACAACTCCCTCATGCTTTATGTGCATAACGATGACCTGCAATGTTTATTCAAGTCTGTTTTGTTCTTTCTTTACATGCATGCACATTTTACACTACAGTGGCTATATGTTGGGCTCTGTGCTTTGCAAAAATGACAATGACCAGCGCTCGATACCGTGTCAGAATACATCCCAATTAGACACAAATGGAGGACTGATTCTGCTGCTGCTATGCTAGCATGTTGCTTTCACTAAACAGGCCACAGAGACATTATCAGTGTTGAAATTTTTTCACTGCAGAGCTTAAAGAAATTTTAAAGCACTGAAGCTTTCTGTCAGGTCTCTCACTATCTGACTTCCTGTTTTATTTTTTAGGATTTCTTCATTTCCTATTTGTGTTCGTTGTTGGTGTTTTTTACTTTCGTTTGATTGTCTATTGTTCTCACCTGTGTCTCGTTAGCCCTTCCGTCGTGTGTTTCTACAGACCTGCCCTTCCCATTGTTTGTTGTCAGATTGTCCTCGTGTATACACCTTCAGTCTAGTTTGTCTTCCTCGTGTTTTTGACTCCTGCCTGTTTTTTCGACTACCCCTCAGCCTAGTGTTTTTGTACCTTTGCCTGTGTTGACTGCCTTTTTTTTGTACCAACTTTGGACTGAATAAACCTCCCCGCACGCCTACTTGTCTCTGGTCTGCTCTGTGGGTCCAAGCCATTCTGTCAACCCTGACACTTTCAGTACAGTCTGAGATGACCGAAAGAAACTAAAGAAGAACAAAAGAACTAAAGTCAGGCAGCATCGATACAAAGCCATAAGGAAGCTAGCAGAAAAAACCTCTTCTGGGAAAAATGTTGCAGATTCCAAACGACCTCGACGGTCATCTCAAGACAAAACATTGTTCTTTACGGACAGCAAAGATTTTGAATACTTGTGCCTAAAAAGACATCAAAGTATCATCAGTGTAAGGTGCGTGTGCATGATTTTTGTCCTGGAAAAGTTCACACATGTTGATTGGTGGAGTGGATGTAATAAAATGATTGCTGTTGGTGTTGACGATTGATGAAGCAAGTGTAAAGTTGCTATACAACAAAATCTATTGATCAGTCACATTCATAAATGCTTCCAGTTTCTGCATCTATAGCATATGGATGCAGACAATGGGATGTCCTCATGATTTGAACAAAAATATTTGTGTGAGTAGTGGTGTTTGTGTGTGAGCAGTGCAGTAAGCTTCATGTCTCTCAGTGTGACGCTCACTTACACTGAGCTGTTCAAGGGCCTCCCAGATCTCTAGTTGTGTGTTTGTCCAGGAGCCCCTGCTGCTGGGCACTGTGGCGACCAAATGGCTCACACAAACCTGCATGCCTGACTGGCCCCCGACCAGATCAGAACAGCATGATGTTCTGCTCAGCACAATCCTCCGATCCCCAGGTAGCCAGCTGAGCAGGAGGAAAAGGACTCAACGGTTGCCAGCAACACGGAGAGAGGAGAAAGTAGAGGTGGTGAAAGGATCCAAACAAGAGAAAGGTTGAAGGAGAGGACTAAGGAACTGGGAGCTCTGCTCAGTGGGAGGAAGAGGAGAAGTTTTAGGTGAGGAGGAGGAGGAGGAGGCTGGATGTGGGAGGAGGGAGAGGAACACAGGATCTTAAATAGCTGTTTGTCCCTTCTGCAGCTTGGCAGGCCAGCAGTGCTAATGAAGACTTCAGAGCAGACAGACTGTCCAACGCTGCTGGAGACCAGAGGCTGAGAGAAAGAGCGAGGGAGGAAAACAAAGAGGTGGGAGGGCGATGATGAAACAAACTGGCTGCAGGCTCCGTCAGAGCTGAGCTGGTTTTGGACCCAACGCTCTGTGCCTTTCACTGGCAGCTTGTTCTCTGTGTCGGCTCTGTGTCAGGCAGTCACGTAAGAAAGATGTGAAAGTGTGGAACAAGCTTGAGTTACCAGCCTTTGAGTGAGAGGAGTAGATTATGACAGACGATGTTCAAACAACTGAACAGTACGATTTTGAAAGATAATGGATCACTTTCCATGCTTACATATACCTGTATAATAAAGCTCTTATGTAACAAGCTCTTATAGAACAAATCTGGACATTGTGAAATAAATAAATAAATAATTGAATTAGTATAGACAAATATAAGCATGGAATTACAATCGTGAATCCTGAAATAATACTAATAGACTGTGTGAAGAAAAGTACAAAATAAAATGATGAAAATGATACTGTAAAAGAAAAAGAGTTTGGGAAAAAGGAAAGTTTAAAAAAAAAAAAAAACCTGCTTGAACAAAAGAAATTGTGAAAAGAAGCATGAAATAACATTTCATGATAATTAACTGAGCACAATTACATGGCTTAATTACATAATGTATCTCTGTTTAGTTTTAGTTTTCATAATGTTGTAATGCTTTTTTACTTTTGAGGTAACATTTTCTATGAAGACCACATTTATAATGCTTTATTACAGCATTTAGAGGGTACAGTAACACATATGTAATGCTTTATGACTACTTTCTGATGCACTATAGTAATATATCAAACATATATAAAACATTATAGTTTATTTTATTTTATTTATTTTTGCTTAAGTTCAAGTGTCCGGGGGCTTAAAATGTATTTTGAGTGAGTACTCACCTATACACACCTCAACAATACACTGTAGTAACACTCACAGTATGTTACTATAGTCCCTGCAGTAATAGTCACTTCTGAAGTAGCATAGTTTCCTTTACATACATGACACTGCATTACACTTGCATCCGACAATGAAACATCATGATGAAGCATACATTATTATAGATGCAATATGTACTTCACTTTACTGAATGCATGCAATGATAACTTATGCTGCTATGGTTATGATAATGCTGCATGGGCTAATATATCATATTATGAGTCCTTTCTGCAGTTGATTATTGAGGTTTGTACAGGTGAGCATAACGTTAAGGTGAGCCACAACGTTAATAAAAGGTAAAAATAAAAGATGGAAAAAGTAAAGTAAAAACATCATGGTTCTATATTTTATAAGATAAACAAAAGGTATGATACTTTTCCCCCCATTTCACTTCATAGTTACCCAATGGGTGTGCTGACAGAGAGAGAGAAAGAAAGGGAGGGAAAGTGGTGCAGGGGGTCTCTGGAGCCTGATATGAGTCTATCTAATGAAACAGCCCACAGAGGAACCCCAGACAACCATGGCAATAACTGTACATCTTGACCCTGGTCAGGGCTAATCGCTAAGAGGACAGGACAATGGAGAGGATACCGTAGGAGGATCGACAGAGGCCGACTGATTTTTGGATTCTACCTGCTTGATGGCTTCCCCACAGACAATGTTTTAAGACATAAAAACATGAAAACATTTTTGCAGAATTTTACAAATTCTTTACATGTGCTAATAGTTCCTCATTATGAAATCCATAATTTGTAAATGTGCACCTATTTATAATTTAAGCTTTAACTGCAGGTAACAGCAGTTTTGACATCAGTTTTGTGTAAGCTACATACTGCACCCTGCTGCTATGTCCTGGTGTGGTAAGTGCAGATAGACTTTCTCCATTCAACAAATTAATGTGAAATCATCCAGTGTCTGCCCAGTGGAGCTTAAACGCCCAAGTGAAGTGACAATGAGCAAAGTTTTCTGTGGAATGGAGAGTGACTTTAAATCACTTGTTTTCAAACTAGGCATGACATTTCAATATAGACAGTATATATGTGAAACATACAGCTGAAATCTGTTTTCAGGTTCATGTTTTCAGGTTCTTTGCTGTTCAGGGTCCCTGGTCCCGTAGTCTTTAACTATATCTCTGGAGCAGAAGACAAGTAAGCCTTCTGAATAAGCAGTCAGGCCTTCACAGTTTCTGAATGAATGACTGACTGTTCTAAGATCTGTTGTATGACATGCAAAATGCCTTTGGGATCAGGGGTAGATGGCTGAGTGTTTTTTGTGACTTACTTTGATGCAGCTCATGTCTCACATCAACATAAGCATAGGTTTCGTTTTGCTATGACCATGACCAATGCCCTTTTTAGCCATATTAGCAGCCTGATTCTGGGACAGCAATGTTGGTGAGTTGGTCAGTTCACCTTTGGATATGACTGAAATAACCGTGACAAATACTGGTACAGACAGTCATATTTCCCTCAGGATGGATTGTAATAATTTTGTGATCCATCCATCCACCCATCCATCCATTTTCTATACTGCTTATCCATCAGGGTCACGGTGGAGCTGGAGCCTATCCCAGCTGACTACGGGCGAGAGGCGGGGTTCACCCTGGACTGGTCGCCAGCCAATCGCAGGGCCAACAGACAAAGACAGACAACCACACACTCTCACACTCACACCTAGGATCAATGTAGAGTAGCCAATTAACCTAATGTGCATGTTTTTGGTATTGTGGGAGGAAGCCGGAGAACCCGGAGAAAACCCACGCAGGCACAGGGAGAGCATGCAAACTCCACACAGAAGGGCCCAGATCGGACCAGACCCTTAACTTGTGTTAAACTTTTTTGAGCGAATATCTGCAAAACTGATGACATACCCATCATCCCCTGAGTTTAGTGCTAAATATCGAACACTACCGTGCCATGACGAGCATGGTAAACATTATACCTGCAGAACATCTGCATGATGTTGTTATTGTGGATACATTGCCATGCAGGCATTTAGCTACAAACACTACTGTGTCTAAGGACAACATCACAGAGCTATAGAATCTTTGTCTTCTTGTTGCCATATGCTAACTAATCCTTGATCATAAAGGATTAGTTTAAAAAATATGGTTTAAATATAAAATAATAATAATAGATATTTAGAGTTAAACTATTCCAGTGGCTGTAGTCTTTTCTGTTTGTTACACAAACACCTCTATTCTGCTATGAATTCTTCTTGTACTTTCTATTACTTTCTTCTGTAACTTGTTGTTGCCAAGGTCTACATGTAGAAGCCAAAAATATAACATCACACATCCCTGTGCTTTGTTGTAGCAAAATGCTAACAAAAGCATCTTTTTCGTACTTAATTGGCATAACAGAAAAAGGCAGGTTTCTTTGCTTTATTTTTCTTTTCTTCCATGCCCAAAACCAAGAATGATTCGACTTGAGCTGTGACGAATTCAAGGAGGCAAAGTGCACGCAGTTGCTCATTAGTATGAAGTTTTTTAATTGCCAGTTTGGACGAACTTTTTCTTCTGCCTTTTTTTTGAGTTAAAAAGTGACTACTGACAGTTTCCACCCACCCTTCACTCTGATCCAGGTTCCCGGTAGCTCTGAGAATCATTTTTCCAACTTTTAGCAATGTGGTGGGCGCTGACAGGACCTGAGCAGCCTGCCTGACAGACAACAAGCTGCAACGCGGCTTACTGCATAATTTATGAAGGCAGATGTACAAGGCGGGTTATTAGCTCCCCATGCTACGCTGCTCCCCTGATTTACAGTTTAAGGAAGCGAGTATAACAAATAGAACACATAAACATATCAAACTGGTGACAATTCTGTTTGTCTGCGGGGGAAAACGTGCAAAACGGGAGGCAAAGAGGAGGGAAGGGAGAAGAAAATACACAGCAGCCAATTAGTGGATGTTGGGGTGATTGTTAATGACGCAGAGGCACTCTGCATTCTGGGTGGGAAAGGTGTCACCTTTGCTACCTCTCATTATAGGAGATGGATCTCACAAGTTTGCAGTAGCTGGAGCTATGAGGCAACAAATAGGTGGCTATCATGCAGGACATGGGACCAAGACAGCTTCATCTTAATGAGAGTCTTTCTTATCCTTAATGAGCCTAACTCTCTCCCTCTTTCTCATGTTCTCCATCTCTTTCTCCCTCTGTGGATTTGATCCAGCTCCTCTCATCCCTCCCCTCAACCCCCCTCTGCGGGCCCTGTGGTTTATGATGATGGAGCTCTGAGGGTAATACACATTATAATGCTCTTTAATGGGAGGGGATGGAGGGACGGAAGAGAAGGGGAAAGAGGAGAAAAGACAAGAGAAACAGTGGGTGGATTAGAAAAAGCCTTTTCTCTGAATGTCTCAGCTGTAAATTAATGAGGAGGCTGAGCGCACCACGATAAATTTAGCTTTTCATTTTTAATTATGCTATGACTGTGGTAGTTCAGTGAGGATAAATCACACAATTATTATGCACCTCACCCTGTCGCCTGTGTTGTTTTCTCCCTTCTTTCTGTTTTTCTCCTCCCATCTATTTGTTGTCGTTGTTTATTTATAAGCTGATGTCTTCTCTTAATAGTAATATGCGAATGAGAGGAAATAAGGCCTAATGTTTCTATCATAGCAAGCAAAACTCCCTCTGTGATAGAGGAAGAGACACACTGAGGAGTGGAAGAGCAGAAAAGTGGATGCAGAAGGAAAGGGAAAGTAAAACTATTTGCTTATTTTGTTATAGTGTGAGGCAGTTTGTGACAAAGTGCATTTCGCAGTAAAAACCATCCCACCCCAGAATAAAGGTTGACCTTGTACATTTCTGCAAACTTTATTCTTGATGTGTTATTTGTTGAAACATTTTTTGGTTTCTGTGTTGTGACAACGCTGTGGTTCAAGTCTGGTTACAAAAACTTTTGTTAAAAAAAAGATGTTTAAACTTTAAATACCTGGTTATGTCATCACAAACATGACTGGAAACACTCCCTGGTATGTTATTCAAAATATCCCAGTGTCATTCTCAGGGTCTTTTTGGCGTTTTCCTCTGCATCAGACCGACAGACACAGAAAGAACCCTTGTGTGTCAGAATAAGATGTGCCAGGCTTTGTTGATGTACCTACAATGGAAACATATCCGCCCCAACCTTCACCTCTCTTGGGAAGGTGGAAGGATGGAAAATTGGGGCTGAGTGAGGGGTCACACAGGACACCGGAGTGCACATCCTGCGTGAAACGTAACATGTGGCACTGATCTTTTCCAAAACCTGTGGCATTATTTTTATATAGCGCCAACTCACAACAAAAGTTATCTCATGACACTTTCCAATTTGAGCAGGTCTAGATCAAACTCTTTAATTAAATTGTAATACAGAGAGCCCAACATTCCCCCTTGAGCTAGCATTTGGAGACAGTGGAGAGGATAAACTGCCTTTTAGTAGGCAGAAACCTCGGAGCAGACCCCGGCTCAAGATGGGCGGCCATCTGCCTTGACCGGTTGACTCCACAAGAAAAGGAGCAGACAAGTCCTGCACTCTTTGTCCAATGACAAGACAACGTGTCACCTGTGAGACCATTCCTTAAAATAAGCCTTTTTTTAAAAAAACATTGTGACATATTTTAATTGTTCATTTTGAATGTTGCGATGTTTTGGTTTACAAGTAATGAAGCTCAGTTCAACTGCATTCAGCAGCTTCCCAGTGAACATGGCCTGAAAACAGCCAGGCCATTTTGACAACAGGGAGGATGACAAAGACATGCTAGGCAGGGTCCAGGGTGTACCACACCTCTTACACGTTGTCAGCTGGTATAGGCTTTAGCCCCCCCCTGCAATTTGGCCCGAGTAAGCGGGATAGAAAATGGGAGGATGGATGGAAGCTACACTGTGATATTTAGCACTGTCTGGATAACCTGTATTGGGGGCTGCCTCATAGCAAGAGGGTTCCAGGTTCGAATCCCGGTCTGGGCCCTTCTATGTGGAGTTTGCATGTTCTCCCTGTGCCTGCGTGGTTTTTCTCCGGGTACTCTGGCTTCCTCCCACAATACCAAAAACATGCACGTTAGGTTAATTGGCTACTCCATATTGCCCCTAGGTGTGAGTGTGAGAGCGTGTGGTTGTCTGTCTTTGTGTGTTGGCCCTGCGATTGACTGGTGACCAGTCCAGGGTGAACCCCGCCTTTCGCCTGTAGTCAGCTGGGATAGGCTCCGGCTTCCCCGCGACCCTGACGGATAAGCGGTATAGAAAATGGATGGATGGATAACCTGTATTGGCATAAACCTGAAAGAATCACTGCCTTAACGTAGGGGGCAAGTGCATTGCACTGGACGATACTTTGATACTCAGTTGTGCCGAGAATGAGGGACAGGGGGGTGGGGGTTGAGGGAAGGAGCACACAAAACAGAGATGCATAGCAACAGCAATAATACCAGATGTATTGGAACTGTAGATAATTATAATGATGAAGTATGCAGAAGGTACTATGGTGATTATGATAGCAATAGTGGTAAGAATAATAATGGTAGCTTTATAGTAGTAATCACTGGAGGTTTCACGCAGGATCGCAGCAGGAGGTCCAACCACGATCTATGAGAACCTGCAAGATGGGAAAGCACAAGGACTCCAGAGATGAAGTTGAGTTAGTAAAATGCATGAATGGGACATAAATGTGTGCAGAAAGAGATTGAGATGAAGAGAGAGCTCAGTGCATGATGGGAGATACTCCGGCAGTCTAAGCCTATAGCACTATAACTAGGGGCCGGCCTAGGCCAGCCCTAACTATAAGCTTGAGCAAAAAGGAAAGTTTTAAGTCTACTCTTAAATGTAGAGAGTGTGTCCGCCTCACGGACCGAAACCAGAAGATGGTTCCATAGTAGAGGAGCTTGATAACTAAAGGCTCTGGTTCCTGATCTACTTTTGAAGACTCTAGGAACCACAAGTAACCCTGGGAATGTAAAGTTCTCGTGGGACAATGGGGTATCTACTCTCCATCAACTCTTTAAGAGATGATGGTGCCTGGCCTTTCAGGGCTTTATATGTGATATCCTGGATTTTACAGACAGTCAATGTAGAGAAGCCAGTACAGGAGGAATATGATCTCTAATGTTGGTTCTTGTGAGTAGTCACGCAGCAGTGTTCTGGATTAGCTGGAGAGTCTCAGAACCTTGGGGAACTCCATGACTAACGTCTGTGAGTATGGAAGATGCATCATTAACATGGACAAACTGAGATCGATTTGATAAATAGGATTGAAACCAGCTTAATGCAGTTCCCTCAATGCCAGTTAAGTGTTCCAATCTGTGTAATAAGATAGAATGGTCAATGGTGTCAAATGCAGTGGAAGTGATAGATGGGAAAATGGGGTGAGCTGTCTGTGAGCTGGGCAGACAGTTTTGTGTTGCATCAGCCTTAACTTGGGTGCTGTACCAGGCCATTATGGTGAGGAGGGAGCTAAGATGGAAAACCAAGCTCTTGATTTAACAGTCGATCTACATTCGACTTCGCCTATGGTCACGATCTACGGGTAGTGACTGACAGAATGAGATTGTGGCTACAAATGACAAATATGAGTTTTCTCTTTAGGATGGCTGGGCTCAGCCTGAGAAATACTGAGAGGAGCTCAGACATGCAGCATTAGCTCAGAGAAGAACTGCTGTTACTTAATAGCATAAGGAGCCAGCTGAGGTGGTTCAGGCACCTGTTTTGAATGCCTCCTCAGTGCCTCCCTCCCTTCAAGCTGAATCCAACATTTCTCACTTCAGATATTTTCAGAAACATTTTGGTGTACTGTTTAACTTTGATATGAGAAAAATTCTTCAACATGGGGAGGAGAGAGAAGGACTCACATGCATTATGCACGTTCATGCGCGCATATGCATCAACATCAATTTTTGGCCGTCCCAGCCACCAAAACTAAGAATAGAGAAGGTCAGATTACAACACACACAGAGGGAGTGTGATGTCATTCTCTGTTCAGGACACCATTACTCCGCCATATTTTTACATAACAAATAGTTGTTTTCTGCTATATGAGTGCTCTTAAAATTAAAACAAAAAAAATCCAACTTTATTAATTAATGTGGCTCTAGGAAATCTCTCTTATCGAACCCATAGCTAGTGGCGTATATATAAGTGCATCATCAGAGGAAGACATATTTAAGGTTGTGGTGTCAGCAGTCGACGTTGCATCAAAGCTGTCATTTTCATTTGACCTTGTTGTTCTCAAAGCAGCATGACAGCACTCTGCCCTGTACTCTCCTTTACTGACATGAATTTTGAAATATTCCTCTTGTATGTTCTCACTCTGCACAGCTTGACTGCAATTGCTTGTCTCTTAACAGTTTTACAGTTTTAAGGTGTGTTTGTCTTTTGTGTTTTGTTAGACTTATGTTTTGTTGTTGTTGTTGTTGTTGTTTTGTTTTTTGTTTGTTTGTTTTTTCTGAAAGGCAAATCAATGTTGATGCTTTTGACCAGCTTGGTCTCACCCAATTTCCTTTGGCCAATTTTGAGATTTGCGGTTTCAAATGAATTCGGGGACCCCTGTCGGAGCTGACTGATTGCATTTCCACAGAGCCTCAGTGGCATGTTGTGCCTGAGATCAACTTGGCATACTGGCATGAAGGCGATTTCCATAAAACACACAACTACCCCCATGTCTCTCTGTGCATGACACAGAGTTACACACTAGTGCCGCTACACAAATTAACACTGCTGCTTCCAGTCTCTGTGTGTGTGTGTCTCTCTCTCTCTCTCTCTCTCTCTCTCTCTCACACACACACACACACACACACACACACACAGTCACCACCATGTCCATGGCATCATGGCTGTACTCAGCTCTGTGCAGCGGTCTGTGGTAGCAGCATGTTCAATCCTCTCCTGACTGTCATCAATATGCTAATCTTGGGGGGATTAACAAGTGAGGGGTAACTTCTCCTCTTAAACACACACCAAGAGGGGAGCACTGGCCTGTTGTGGACCACACACACACACACACACACACACACACGACCAGGTGAACACACAAACAGAAGTGCAAAACCTGATTATTATGCGTATCTATCGATAGATAAGATGAACTACGTCTATCAATTTTCTATTTGTATATTTATATTTTTATTAACCAAACCTGAATGTTGACAGCTGTTGGCTAAGGTGTGTATTTGTTTTAACCTTGACTTAATTTAAATATGGCAATGATTTAATGTTATATTAAATAAAATATTCTCAACTTGAATCTACACTGATACCAAGAAGCAGCCTGGAGGCATCACACAAGGTCAGCTGCCAGCCCCACAATCCTGAAAATATCACAGGGCAGAAAGTGCAGAGGAAACGTGACTAGTACCACCAGTTTAACAAAATTACCTAGCTTCCATCATTTTAATATTATTAAAACCTGGCTCCAGCAGACAAAAACAAAAACAATCACTGGATAACCTGCACAAAATCAAAACTTCAACAATAAACCACTGGGATGTGTCTCCAAAGGAGTTGTGCTGTGTTCAGAAAAAGACCTGATTGAAGTCTAAGGACATTCAAGTCCACTGTCCAACTTCTGCCAGGTTGTGGTCCCTAGTTCCATTAAGAGCAACTCCAGATATTCCTTGAGCCAGTTCTCTAAAATGACAGTTTGGTTTCCTCACTAGAGGGGTAAGAGGAGCATCATGACATGACTTACATGTGAACTGTGTTCTCTCCATATTTAAACAGATCTTCAAGATTTTTACATCTTTCCAACAGTCATAATAGAAAACGTTACGGAATTCTTATTTTATTAGCTGATTCTGAAAATAAGCAGATTCACCCTTTAATTGTCCCACAAGGCAGCTCCACAGTCGTTCTGCTTGTATCCCAAATACTGAGCTGATGAGAGCATGTAGAGTTATCGTCCACCTCACATCAGTGTTTCATTTGGAAGCGATGTCCTCAGGCCGCGAACGGCAGATTTTCAGCTGATGGGAGCTTAGCGGCACATTATGAATATGCCTCCTGTACTGCTTTTATCAGCATGGCCTTGCCTCCACCAGTTCTGTCGTGGATATGATAATGCGTTCAATAACATGGTTTTCTCTCTCAGATTATATTTTCTCCAGAAACAATCAGGGACACTATTTTTTTTTTCCCTTCCTCTTCTCTGAAAACGTTGGGTTGTTTTCACTGTGAAACAAAATAGCCCATTTCCAGACAAGCTGTTGAGTGCTTGAGGTAATGCTCTCATATTCAGCATCACCTGCACTGTGAAAGAAAAAGCCTGAGATAAGAAAAAAGAAAAAATAAGAAAAAAAAAAAGAATAAATGCTCAAGTGGGATATCTAGCTGGCAGAATCCATTTGGAGTGTGCAAGCAATTGCTGCTCATTGACATGGCAGTGTCTTCAGCCTGGTTGGTGAATGAATATTTTTGCAAATATATTGCATGATTTTACAGTAGAGGGCCTGCAGCAGATGCAAACACAGTAAAAAGCAAGACAATAATCTGTGAGGGAAGCAAAGTGTGCGACTGCGATCAGCTCTTATTTCACTTTCAGGAGCCCAGACAATTTTTCAATATCATGTAGGATGCACAACAACACATAGAAAGGAGGAATAAAACTCATTGAGTGCAGAGGCTGAATTTTCATAGGGTTTTTATACACCGTAGCATTCTGAGAGAAGGACTCTGAAGTAGATTACTGTTTATTTCTCCTCCTATGCTGTGTCGTCTGTGGACAGTAAACCCACGCAGACACAGTGTGCGCTCTTAAATGAAGAGATACTATGTAACTAAAAGCTTATTAGCTCATCAAAGGCCTTTGGATCCCCCCACCCCTTTTCTCTGCTCGCTAAGCCCAAAGTGTCAATGTTAGCAGAAAGGATCTCATTAATTTTTGGTGGATGAAGAACAGTGGCCACTACTCCAGAGTAAACAGCAAGGTTTTAATAATAATGGGCTGACAGCTGCAGCTCTTTGTCCCTCTTACTGCTAGCTGCCCTCTGACGGTATAATAAGAGGTGTGTTGGTGTTGTTGCTCACTATAGGAGAGGAGAATTGTCTCTGGAAAGGTAAGAGAGGCACTGCAAGAAGTCCTTCGGCAAGAATGGACCCCGCAGAACAGAAAGACAGGATAAAAGAGATCAATTCTCAAAACCAGCTTCAAAAACTGGACCAATTTAGACCGTTCACTTGTCGACAGTTACTGAGTGGAGAGATTCAAAGTTTTAGACTTCCACCTGTCTGAATATTCTACATCATGGGGTTGCAGGAGCATAAGCCAAAACAGACATTTCCTATATTATAATTGAATCATAGTAATACTAAGATCAAGAGTGCAATAGCGCTTTTCTTGTTTAATTTGTTGATTTTATTGTATCTCTAAAGTTTATGCTAATTTATGCTAACCTTCTTTTGGTTCACACATTGAAAATGTCAAAATAGGTTCTAGCCTCCACGGCGTCTATTCATTCCTGATTATGGACAACTTGAAGGCCATTATCCCACTGATACCATGGTCACTTACCCACAGATAATTTATGTTTTGTAACATTTTGTAATTGGCAACACCTGAGGGTTCGGGTTCGGAACAATCATTCCCATCCCATAAGGTTTCTATCCAATGGAAACATTGTTTATTACTCCGGTAAATGGGATGAACCTTAGATGTGACTTAGCAATGACAGATATCTCTAGTCCACCCAGCTGGAGCTCAGCTATGAGCCAGGAAGTTAAAGTTATACTAGCAAGATTCAAAGTCGGTAACCTTTTCAGCAACGAAGTGCAGTCAGTGCCCAAATGCATGTATCAAAACATCCATAAAATGCATTACAATGATTATGTAGGGCCTGCGATTGACTGGTGACCAGTCCAGGGTGAACCCCGCCTCTCGCCCGTAGTCAGCTGGGATAGGCTCCAGCTCCCCCGCAACTCTGACGGATAAACGGTATAGAAAATGGATGGATGGATGGATGATTTTGTATGAAGTTCTGTCAGTTCATAAGTCCAATATCTTCCCTGGTGAGTCTTTCTCCACTGTCAAAATAAACCCAACCCTTGAGTGCTCAGCATAGTAAAACTTGGCCTACAAGTATTTTTTTTCACTCCATGGCTACACTGGTAATGAAATAATATGAGAGTAAAGCAAAGAGGTTGATACACTGACCATGATAAAAAGAAGTATTTTGAGGGGGTTTGTTAATTATTGCAGAATATATAAGTTTTACATCCAAATATCATAATGACACTATAGCTGTTGCTGGGGGCTCCAAGCAGCTGCCTACTTTGCCTCAGATGCTCTTTTCACGATGCATTTTTGAGCTCAGTATATTTTCAAAATTTTATGCAGTGAAAATATATTTACACAATGCTTCAAATTCGTGCAGCAAGCACTGAACATCTGTTCTGCACTGAGTGCTGCAGTGTGGCATTTTAGTCAAGAGTTGAACTTTTGGTAACACATTGCGTTTGTAACTTTTAAGACCAACCATAACGTCATGCATGTACAAGTGCTGACAACAATGGCCTCAGTATCCATGTCTGTACAAGATGACATCCCCAGACATCCACAACATCAAACACAAACT
This sequence comes from Scatophagus argus, assembly GCF_020382885.2. Lineage (NCBI taxonomy): Eukaryota > Metazoa > Chordata > Actinopteri > Scatophagidae > Scatophagus > Scatophagus argus. The sequence continues at coordinate 18,581,721 of NC_058510.1, read as the reverse complement.
ATCCCTTTTCCTTCCGTATTCAGTATCATAGCAACCAACGTCCTGGCTGAAAATAATGCTATATTTTCAAAAGAATGTCTGACAATTTCAACTGGGAAAAAAACACTTTGATGAACACAGTACCAACAAAGATGGCGGAAAAGGAGCCGAGCAGTGTGAGCACTGTGTATAGGGAATCTGGTTCTTTATGAGATGGAGAAAAACAAACTAAAATGGATGTTTATGCAGATTACAAACTGCAATACTCACAGCTAAGAGAAGACATCTAATGTCTGAAGCAAGATGTCCAAGGCAAAGTCAAACTGATTGAGCAGTTTATCTCGGTAACTACCACTCAGGCAAAGCAACTTTCCATGTTGAGGGCCTCCAGCCTTCTGCTTTGGTGACCCTGTCACCCTCCTCTACGGTGCCTCAGTCTCAGCCTCTGTGGCTGCCCTCCCCTGGCTGTTATCAATGAACGTCAGTGCTGCTCCGGTCTGCCCAGGGGTCCTTCGGGCCGAGGTGAGGCATCTCTCCCTCAAACATGAGCTCGGTATAGGAGCACCAATTTTCCCCACAGTTGCACCTGACCCGCACCACACAACTTCAATGGCGCTAGAGGACAAAGAGAGTGGATTCTGGACTGTTGCCTGCGGCCCACAGTTCCACTCCTAAACCATCCAAACCGCTCTGGACAGAGTTGGTTAGCCGAGGCTGAAAAAGACAGCACCGTGGCGGTTGTTATCCCTGCCGTGGCCATCAAATTCTCTCCACTTGTTGCCGGCACCAACTCCTCCCCGTCCCCTTTCTCCACCAACCACATTAAAAATTGGAGACTCCATAATCTCCATAACCGGAGGTATCTGCTTCATAAACCGATCACTCACTGCTTGCCTGGTGCCACATTCCCTGTCATTTTGGGCTCATTGCCAGCCTCCATTAAAAGAATAGTGTTCCACGTTAGCACAAATGACATATCTCGGCTGCAGTCCAAATGGACTAAAAATGATTTGCTGAATGTTTCAGCAGGATCCTTAGTCTACACACCTGACTCCAGTCCTCTTGCAGGTCCCACAACATGGTTTTCATTCATAATTTTAACATGTTCTGGGATCACGCTTCCCTTTGCAGCAGAGATGGCATTCACCCTAATATGCAAGGCAGCTGGATGCTATCTGCAAGCATTCAACACGCAGTCTAGTCCTCCCCTCGTGCATGACTATCCACCGTCACCCAACACTTCAAGACGCCTTTCTCCCTCTGCCTTCTCATCACAAGTTCAGATTGCTCTGCCTCCCCCACATGCACCACCAGCATGCCCAACAGCCCATTGGTGATGGTCATTACCACCTGCAGACAATATCCAACTTGCACTAGTTGAAGCACCTCTGCTGTCAATTCTAAAAACTTAATTAAGGTCCATCAGCAAGCTCTTTTAGCTCCTATTTTAACACCAGCAAAATTTTGTCTTTTAAATATCAGGTCACTTAATAACAAGTTGTTTTTATATCATGATCGTATTACTTTTAACGGCCTGGACTTTTTTATCTTAGTGACTGTCTTAGTGATGTCAACCGTTGGATGGCCTAAAACTTTCTTCAGCTTAACAATTCAAAATCAGAAATCTTATTATTTATCCCCCCACATCTCCAGACCCCAATCAAACTTGGTCCACTGTCCACCAATCAAAAAATCACTGCCAGTAATCTAGGTGTTATCATTGACTCAAACCTCAGCTTTGACCGGCACGTTTTGTTGTCCAAACTTGCTTCATCCAGTTGCAAGCAACTTCAAGAATCAAACCACTTCTCCCACAGTCTGACCTGGAACAGGTGAGCCAAGCCTTCATCTTCTCCAGGTTAGACTACTGCAACTCTTTCCTGTCTGGCATCTCCCACAAGTCCCTTTCTCACCTCCAACTAGTTCAGAACGCAGTGGCTAGGCTTCTCACAGGCTTTAACAGATGACATCACATCCCTATGACAACACATAACCTAGCCTCCCTCGACTGGCTGCCAGTCCATTTTAGAATTGATTTTAAGATTTCTCTTTTAGTGTATGTCTCCCCAAGTCACATCAGCCAGCCCGCAGTTTAAGATCCCTCTGGTTGTTCCAAAGTTGAGGTTAAAGGTGACTGGGCTTTTACTGTAAGGGCTCCTCAGGTTTGGAATGACCTGCCCAAGGCGATAAAGCTTGCAAGGTCAGTAACTTGTTTTAAATCACTTCTCGGAACCCATTTTTATAGATTTGCTTTGCTTTGATGTGTGCTGTCTTTTGTTTTTACCACTCTTTTAGTTTATTGGTCTTAAATTCTATAGTTCCTAGACTTAATGTCAGTAACTTTTTCTATGTCTTTGTTGTCCTTTTAATCTTCAATTCTTAACCTTTTACATCTATTGTTAATTGATTGGCTATTTTTATTTTACTTGGCCTTCTGGTTGTGTACATTTTGTTGGCTTTGTTTTTAAATGTTAAGCACTTCGGAAATCTGGTTTTTGAAAGGTGCTATGCTTCCTTTATATTCGATAAGCATCAATAATCAAATGAGACTGACACAGTATACGCTGCTGTGAGTGGCTGATGGTCATGATAATGTGCAGCACACAGTAAGAACACCTTACAGTTTGCTTTTTTTTTTTTTTTTTTTTTTTTACATAATTTGCATTCATCCATTGGAAATTCAGGAAATACAGGAAATTCTGGGAAATTCACTTTGATCACACACTGTGCTGTATATATTCAATAAGAAGCAAAAACTGAAAGTCATCCCTCATCCAGTGAGGGCCTCTCTGTGGAGATCACAGGCCAACAAATATATTAGAGGATTCATTGGGGCTCCTGTGCAGCTAAATAAATGTCCCCTATAATCTATCAGGGCTATGGCGATGGAGTCGACTGGGCCGCGTGTGTTTTATCAGCCTGGTAATTGTTCATGTTGACACACATTGTCTTCGAGAGGATGGGATGGTGAGAGACATTCAGCCTTATTAATGGTTTCTAATAAAGACAGGCATTTATCAGACATTATGTGGCACTGTCAGACAGGGCACACACACACACACACACACACACAAGGGGAGAGCGTTGCCTTTGTCACCTCTTCCCAGTGGATGCTGGGAGCAGTTTTGGTCTGGTGTTCACAGACAAACAATGTTGTCTGTGTGACTGATGTCATGGTGATGTCATAGCACACTCCAGTCCTCCTCACAGGGGGTCGTTTTCTTTAGAGTGGAGATATTTACATTTTGGTGTGTAAATGACTCAAATGTTTTGAGATTGGTCCAGTAGTTCTTCAACATAACTACAAAAATAGGAGGGGCGGCACGGTGGTGCAGTGGTTAGCACTGTCGCCTCATAGCAAGAGGGTTCCAGGTTCGAATCCCGGTCTGGGCCCTTCTATGTGGAGTTTGCATGTTCTCCCTGTGCCTGCGTGGGTTTTCTCTGGGTACTCCGGCTTCCTCCCACAATACCAAAAACATGCACATTAGGTTAATTGGCTACTCTAAATTGCCCCTAGGTGAGAGTGTGAGAGTGTGTGGTTGTTTGTCTTTGTGTGTTGGCCCTGCGATTGACTGGCGACCAGTCCAGGGTGTACCCCGCCTCTCGCCCGTAGTCAGCTGGGATAGGCTCCAGCTCCCCCGCGACCCTGACGGATAAGCGGTATAGAAAATGGATGGATGGATGGATACTGTAGGGGAAAAGGTGGTGACTGTTTTATTTCCTACAAACATATTAACTAAAAGATCTGTAACTCAATGGACTTCCTCAGTCACATTTCATGACTTACCTAAAGCAATGCTCCACAACAAGTTTTGCTTTCACTTATGGCTGAGACTGATCTCTTAACAACCTCTCAGAAATAAAATTACTGGGGCTGTCAAAATAACACATTAATTTTGACTAATTAACCACAGAAAAACACATTAAAAAAGTAATGCTGATTAATTGTTTTCCGGTGCCCTTTGACCCGCTCTGTCCACAGCGGCTTTGTAACATGATGGAGGCAGAAGAGATGCTGCTCTGTCCCATGAATGGAACATTTACATTTAAATAAAACCCACACAGATGGAACTGTGTCCTCTGCAATTTCTGCAGTGAAGAATTAAAACCATGGGAGTACTTCAAGTCTGAAATATCACCTTAAAGCAAAGCATTTCACACACTACATAAAACTTGCTGAAAAACTAATTTTGATTAATTAATTACAAAGCATGTCATTAGTTCATTTTTTTAATCATTTGACAGCCCTAAAAATGACCTCTCTGACACATGCTTTAACTTCTTGCAAAGCAAGTGAGCATCAATAACAAAACTAGACTGATTTTGCTGTTTGCAACTGGAGTTAACTGGCCTCAGGAGCTGCAGCACTGCACAGTACTATGTGGAGGGACACGGTGCTGCTTCTGAAATTTTCTGATAAGAAAACACACTAGTGGATGGGCTCTAACCTCACCCAAAAATCTCTGTTTTGATCTTTATTTTTTATTCAAAAAACAAATTATTTTCTCCAGTTCAGACTCCCGCACTACATGGACATTTCATTGTAATTAGTTCCTGTACACTATACTGTCAGTGCAAACTATCCAAATGATTGTTTTATTGTTTGTTGTATGGATCTATGAGCATGGCTTAATTTGTAAAACCAAACCAGAAGGTGTCCAAACACAGGTCTGGCTGGATCCACAAATCACTCATCGCTAAGTTAATAACAAGCTACTTACTGTTGGCTATATATTATGTCATCTAAAGTGACGCAACATCTAAATATCACATTTTTGGATTAAAAAAGCTATCTTTGCAAACACAACCATGTTTGACTTGAGTGGTTATGTCTCCAGTCTGATGGGTATGTGTTTTACTAAATGATCAAACGATCAGAACTGCATATTTAACAGATTCAGTGTGGACAGCGAGAACACTCAAGCAGATTCAGACTTACTGGTAGTACCACAAATCTCCAAATGTAAATATGGAGCCAGGGCCTTCAGTTATCAAGCTCCTCTTCTGTGGAACCAATTACCAGCCTCAGTTCGAACGGCAGACGCCCTCTCTATGTTTAAGAGTCGACTTAAAACCCTCCTTTTTGACAAAGCCTATAGTTAGACCAACTCCTAGTTATGCTGCCATAGGTTCTGATAGCTGGGGGAGATCCTTAGACACCGAGCTCTCAGAGCAGGAGGACTCACTCATCATGTCCCATCACCGGTACAGCACTAACTCGCCCTCTTCCCCACAGATACGGTTGTGAGTCCCACATTCCTCTGCCATAAATACATTCTGCTGACAAAATTTGAAAAAAGGATTGAATTTTTCTTAAAAGATAATATAAAAAGTACTGATCATTTTTTTTAAGAAAAATTCAATTAAAAACCATTAATCCTATTAAAAACCATATTCCTATGGAGAAAACAAACAAAAACGAGAATTTGAGTTGGATTTTTATAACATTGTCCAGTGGTTCCTTGTCCTTTGCACATTAGAATGTCTCTCACGCATATTGATTTAACATATGGAGACAAGACCATTAGATATCTTGGGTTTTTCTTTCCTTCCCCATAAAGCTCCAGTTGAATTGGAACATCACTGCAGTGTCCTTGAGATCATATTCACCCAGCTGCATAATTTCCTTCCTTTCCTTCCTATAAATATGCATTTCTTCACACAGTGCTGTCTGGACAATACACAACAAACAGAGTAAATTATTTATAGCTGTGATGAATAGGTATCAAAATATAATATCATGCTGCCTGTTGATTTTCATACATGTATAATCTAGTCTGTGAAACTGCTGAATCTGGCATATTGGATGTAGAAAATGAGTTGTGCTGCTGCTTGTGTAACTGGCCTTAAGTGATGCAGGTGGACTCAGTGGCCTCTGCAGCCATGTTGTCTTTTACATTTCTGTGGGCATTCTGACTGTGGTCCGAAAAATTGTTATAAAAGCCTCTCCTTCTCTCCTCCTTTATTCAAAAAAAAAAGAAAAAAAAAAACAACGAGTGCAGCAGTAGCTTAGAGGTTGGAGAAGCGGCTTGTGATCGGGGGATCGTCGGTTCAATTCCCTCACCAGATGGGAGGGAAAATTTGGGTGTGGTGGAGTGATTAATGACAATGGCACCCCCCAACACCCAGCATGTAATTTGCTGGGTGTTGCATGTGTGTTCAACAAAGGATGGGTTAAATGCAGAGGAAAAATTCAGTGTGTGTATGTAAAAATTTATATACTGCCAATAAAGCTGATTCTTCGTCTCTTTCATTCTGTTTCTCATACTTTCTTTACTTTACTTGAGAAATGGTATTTACCAGAGAAGAAACTGACAGACACACACACATACACACACACTCTAGGATCTTGTCAGAGGACAGGGAGGAACCAATGTCCCAACTGTTCTGTTGCCCTCATGTTGAGACTGTCACCAGTTACGTTATGAAACGTTCCTGGTCAGGAACTGAACAGGAAACAAACAGCAAACACTCATCTTAAGGTACCCAAAGGTGTTTGGTGAGTTCTGAGGTCGGCTCTATGCGAGCCAGTGAAGTTAGACTTTGCTTAGTGCACTGGGACACAGTCATGCTGGAATAGAAATTGGCCTTCCCTGAACTGCTGGCCGAAATTTGAAAGCACAGGATTGTGTCTTGGTATGTTGAAGCATCAAGATTTACCTTCACTGGAAGAAAGGGGCCTAGCACAACCACTGAAAAACAACTCCATCTCAATACTCATGTCTATATGGCGTTGTACTGAATTTTTATTTATCTTTTACAGCTTGTAGAAATCAAATACAAATTACACAGATAAGCAATAATCATATAATCATAGTATTATATATAAAGTATAAGCCAGAAATGAAAAAACAAGTATAACCTGACCAAAAAGGCCTTGTTTTAATTTGCCTACCCTTCTAATATTAAATTCTTTTCAGTTTCTTTTAGGAATATGAAGGAAACAAAAGAAAACAAAGAGCTCCCTTTAGAAAATATCTATCTATCTATCTATCTGAATGAATGAATGAATAGCTTGGTACAAAGGTAAGTGGTGAACTGCCAGAGCTTAAAAAATAGGTAAGGTTACCAAAAACTGAAAAACAATGTACATTTCAGAATTATACAAAAAGGCCTATTTCAGGGGAAAGGAATGTGTTAACATCTTAAAGCTGTTCTGCAGCAACGGAGGTCGATCAAACCTTGAAAGTTGGTGCTACCAGTTCCTACAGTTGTTCCATCTTTTCTTGATTACTTACAACCCCTTCTGTCTGCATAAAAGTAGTGTTGGAACACACTGTGGTACCATACCCTCATGAGCATTATTTGAACAGTACTGTACTGCAGGAAGTAGTGTGTTGCTATAGAAATGGTGAGAAAAAGGCAATTAACAATGGAAGAGAGACAGACCATCATAACACTTAAAAATGTAGGTCTTTCCTACAGAGAAATTGTGAAGAAAGTCAAGGAGTCAGTGAGTACAGTTTCCTTCACCATCAAAAGGTACTCAGAAACTGGGAGAAACTCTGACAGGAAGAGGTTTGGCAGACCCAAAGCCACAACAGAATCAGAAGACAAGTTTCTGAGAGTCAACAGCTCACGTGACAGGTGGCTCACAGGACAACAGCTTCAGCTTAATTGTGGTCATAGTAAGCAAGTCTCAGTTTCAACTGTAAAGAGAAGACTTCGAGCTGCAGGTTTGACAGGTTGAGCTGCAGCAAGAAAGCCATTGCTAAGACGTCAGAGCAAGGAAAAGGCTTGCCTGGGCCATGAAACACCGCCAATGGACTACTGGAGACTGGAAGAAGGTGTTATGCACTGATGAATCAAAATTTGAAACCTTCGGTTCATCACACCGTTGAGTAGGCGTACAAATACTTCACATACAAATACAATACTTCAATTGTTTATTTGTTGTTGTATAATGAGACATTAAACTGCATACGTTTCAATAAAAAACTGGAAAAATTGAGGTATTCTAAAACATTTGACCGGTAGTGGTATATACATATAGATATATCCGTATATATCTATACTGTATATAAATCCCCCTGCAACCATAGCTGTGCACTAATAATGACTAAATACCTTGCACAACAACAGGGCCAGAACAAGAAAAATGCTGGGGTGGTGTAGGTATGGTTTCATTAGTAACCTTAACTATTTTTGAGAAGCACATTTGATTTTGAATTGAGGTTACTGGAACACAGGAAACTGCCTCTTTAGCGTGCCACTGATCCTCTGTGATGTGCTAATCAGTATATTTACTGTTAACCATGAAACACATGGGTACGTGTTGCTTGAAAGGGGTCACTGGTCACGATGAACTCACACACAATCAGCCCCTAATTTAACCTGTTTTAGCTCATTGTTTGGGTTTTGCAGCCAACACATTTTTCTTCTTATTAACCTTGTTTCTACCGTCAGCAGCACCTCTGAGCAAGCTGGTGTTAGTTAGTGACTAGCTGGTCATTAACTAACACTTGATAGCTAGTGACTAGCTGGTCAACATTTATCAGCTAAAGCCAGAATTTCTTTCTCTGGAGTTAATGGAGATCAGCTGGAATGGTTTGTTTTTCTTTTTTCTTTTTTCATTCGCTGTTGTTGTTCCTGTTTTATTTTGTACGTTTTCTTGTTCTCTGTCTTTTCCTTTATATTTCCTGTTGTTGTCTTTATTATTTGTTTCTCCTCCCTAGTGTTTTTCCTCTTTGTACTCCCACCCTGCTTCTTTTGGGTCACCCTTGTCTGGATTATTCTTCGTTTAGACTCAGTCTGTTTTCTTTGTAGACCTCCAGCCACTCTTAGTTCTATATGTTACCCTGCCTGCTTCAGTTATTACTTCATTAAATTAATTAAAGCTTCCTTTTGTTCTTTATACCCAAAATGCATACACTGCATGTCAGATGCTGCATTTTGCATCCTGTATTTTTCTCCACCTGCTGCAATGAGACAAACTGACAGAGATGGGAGTGTCACTCACACCTTGTGTCATGGATAACAGACTGTCTCACTGGGGGACCTCAGTACATCAGGGGGGACTGCACCTCTGTAGGGATTGCAGTCAGCAGCACAAGAGCACCACAGGGAAGGTTTTCTCCCCCACGTCCTGGTCACCCTGCATACCTCCGACATCAAATGCAACCCAGACTCATGTCACTTGCAAAGTTTTTCAGATGACACTGCAAATGTAAGGTGTATCAGGGATGGACAGGAGGAGGAGTATATATATTAAAAAAATGTATTGTGGCATGGTGCAGGTCTAACACCAACACTGACTCCATACCATTGGACTGTTTTTATTCGTTTATCCTATTATGGTTTCTAAGTTTTTATATATTCTATATTTTTAGACTTCTTTATACTTTATATTTTTGTTAATACATTTTATACTTCAATATAAAAAGTATAAACACAGGATTGATCTCAGGATCAATAAAGTATCTATCTATCTATCTATCTATCTATCTATCTATCTATCTATCTATCTATTCAATAGTTAGGAGACATTTCTGTTTGGATCAAAGACATGGACTGACTGACTGAACAACAGACAAACACTGACAATGCTGTATTCTCAGCATAGCTTATAGATGCCCTCCAGGCATGTTTTCAAATGAATCTGTTTATGTAATTATATCATATTAAAAGTTAAACAGTTTCAAAGAAGATGTTTCCTACTTCAACAACTTGTTAGGTATTTATGAGAGGGGAGGGGGTGGTGCAAAACAGGGGAATCACATCCAGTAATTTTTTAAGCAGAAAAAAGGAACTGTGGTTGTTATTTCGGGGAGTCACATTCAACTTTAAATGGTTGTATTTTGTATTCATTTTATTATTATTTTTTTTTCTGCAGATCTACTTTTTACAGCTGTATGGTGATGACCTATTCCTGTAATCTGAAAAAAATCTGCATTGGTCCCCTTAATACTGAGAGTTAAACTCACTCCAAAACACACTGAATGTGTATCATTCACAGAAAACCTCCTGAATCTCATTTTACTTCATGTCAACAGTGACAGTAAACACAGCAGCTGTGAGTGCAGTGTCTCAGAGTCTCACCTGTAGGTCCTGTGGGCCTGTCTCCAGTGTTTTTCTTCATCTTTGAGCACAGAGAGCACAAAAAATATTATATATACAAACAAAAAGATCTTTGAGTGACTTTAAAATACATAAATGAGTATTACGTGTAGTGTAGAGCAGCAGCTGCAACTACAAAGCAAAACGCGGCAAAACAGAACGAAATGTTCTTCATAAAGATGACATCACCTTCTTTAAAGAAAAGAAAAGAAAAGAAATTTCTTTCCATTATTACTGCTCTAACCTTAGATTAGCTGTTATTTCTTTTAATCCTTGACATTTACAAAAATAGTCTGCGGCTGTGGAATTAGACAGAAGTGAGTTTACCAGACCTAACAAGAGGTTTTATAACACTGACAGAACCGTTGGCGGTTAAGTTGGGTTATGAGTAGTTTTTGACAAGAAAGAGGGAAAGAAACGAAGCCATGTTTCCATCAACCTAATATGTGCATTATCGCATTAGAATGATGAAAAAAACTCCCTTGATTTAAAAAAAAAAGCAAAAAAAAAAAAGTTTTTATGCTTCATAAGGTGGTGTTGTCATTTCTAAAGCATTAATATGCTCAGACAAGGGTGATTTGGGGTATTGTTTCTTCTTTGTTGAGTTTTATTGTCAGTAAACAAACAACTGGAAAACTATCCTATTTAAATGCACCAAACTACAGTGCTACTGAAAAGGGTGGAAATTAGCTTCTGCACCACTTAGTGTTGCAGAACCGTTTGACCCAGGAAGGAATGTAGATTGTACCCTTTACCACTGAAGGCAAAAGGCAGTGAGTTGTGGGTTTCTGTCCAGTGTGAAAGGGGTATGGGAAGGAAACCCTTCTAATGTCTCTGGTTAGGTTGCATCAGTTTTGTGTCCATCATGTATCCAAGAATGTTATAGTGCAATGCAAAATCAGTGGAGCACTCTTTTAAGGCCTGTGCATTGTTGCTGATTGTTGCCTCCACCTTTGCCTTAAGGATTATTGTCCTAGGTACAGTTTGTCATTGTGGTTATCCACCTCTGCAGTTCCCAAACAAAGTATAAACAGTGCTGTCTCTTCACTGTTACTGATTCAAGAGCAAAGGTCTTGCTTGCGGCCAAGCTACGTCACCTCAAAAGCAAATGAAAAAAACAGAAAAAAAAAAAACATTTAATATGCGTGAGGAAAAATAAGTAATTAGTTTGGTAGAATAATTGCCTTCATAACAACATCCCCCCAAACACACACACCCACAGTCCACCCTGCCCTCCCCTTGGCCAATTATCCAGGAACAATCGGGGGAAACTCAAACACTAACAACTAACACAATGGCGAGGATGTTGTGTTGGTGTTGAGCCCTTTTCTTCTCCTGTCTTTTAATTCTTTCACCAATCGGCCTTTCTTCCCTCTGTCTCCTGCTCTCTCAGGACCACAGTAATTACAGTGAAGGGGACTGGGGGATGTAATGGATGTTTATGCAGTGCAGTGAAATGCCCCCATGATTCTCTCTTTGATGAGAGCTATGCTTCCTAACAAGCACAGAGATGACAGCAGATGGGCAAGGCCCCCCAGCAGTAAAGGCAGACATTATGGTCACCGGGAAATCATCAGAAGGACAAGGGCCGATAATGAAGAGAGATGGATTGGCTGTTATTGTATTCCACCATTGATTGGCAGCACAAACATCTCTTCTGTCTCTGAATCCCAGTCTGCCTTTTTCTGTCTGTCTTCATTACTTCCTTTGTATTTTTGTCTAAGTCTTTAATTCAACAACTGGAGGAGTTGTATCTGTCAAACACTGCTGAAAACTCCTTCCACAGCAGTAAACAGCTATAAGCTATGCCTCAGTAAACTTGTTTAAACAAACTGATCAAACTCCTACATGAAGTTGAAAATATAAACACCTTCCCACAATATGTATCCATGCCTTAACCACCAATATCCCTCACACCCCAACCCACTCGCACCTTGCAACACTTTCCACGCTTAATCTTGCAAATCAATGTCAATTACATACTGATTATGTTTAGTGCGCCTAACCATTTGTCTTGATTTGGGAGCCATGTAAGTGTGGAAATCAGCAATCCATGTACGTGCTGGTGGATATTGAGGGTGTGGACGGGGGAGTTGCAGTGCCACAGTACAGTATTGTAACTTCAAAGGTCATGTTTGACTGTTTCTGCATCATTAGATATGAAGAGTAGTCCTGATTTACTGGGAAATGCAGAAAGGTCAAGCGTGACGACTCTCCCTCTCCCTCTCCTTCTCTCTCAGGTCATAGCTGTGCTTAGGTTCCATGTCACACTGTGAAGACAAAATGGCAGCAGCCAAGGGGCCAAAGCAATACACACTGCAGCCAGCACAGCAGGTACCTGTCTGAATGTTGTCCACACGTCACTATGCCTTTGCGTTGCCATTTCTCGGCCTGTGCAAGCTGAAACGCACTGACTTCTCATGGTCCATTGAGTCTAAAAATACACTTCACTTGGATCTACTTTGAAGTGTACATTTTTTTTTTCTTTTTTTCCAGATGTATTAACTCAGAAGCCTCACTAAGTGCAGATAAAATTACACCAAGGATGAAACTGATGAATGTAATCTCTGGCAATACATCCTGTAATCCATGACACCCTGCCAGTACTGTTACTCTGGGTGATAATAAATACAACATTAACAGTTCTGCTCTATTTTCATGTCATCATTTGTCTGTTATGGTGTAATTTTTATACTGCAGATATTGAAAATACAATCCTGCTCTGTAAGTCATTAGACAGATAGATAGTTCAATTGATAGACAGATCAATACTTTATTGATCCCCATGGAAATTAAACATCCAGTAGCATCAGTACAAACAAAAAACACAGAGCAGCATGCGAAAAATTATTTAAAGTATAACTAGTAAAAATATAGGATGCATAAAAAATTAAAAACAATACTAGAATAAAACAGTAGAATGGTGTGCAAACGATTATTGACTGATAAAATGACAATTATTGAGTGATAAAGTCCGTGGAGCAGGACAGAGACAGCAGCCTGTCACTAAATGTGCTCCTCTGCCTATTTAAGATGCTGTGCAGAGGGTGATGGACACTGTTCATTATGGACCTGAGTTTGTTCAGAGTCCTTTCCGCTGCCACAGATGTTAGGGAGTCCAGCTCTGCCCCCACTGCAGGGCCAGCCTTCCTCACCAGCTTGTCCAGCTGCGAGGCATCCTTCTTCTTAGTGCTGCTTCTCCACCACAATGCAACATAGCAGATAACACTGGCCACGACAGTCTGGTAGAACATCAGCAGACGCTAAAGGACCTCAGCCTCCTCAGGAAATAGAGCCAGCTCTGTACAGTGTGTCCGCCTTAAATGAGCAGTCCAGTTTGGAATCTCATTGCAGTCCCAGGTGCTTGTAGGTTTGGACAAATTCTACATAGTCCCTGTCGATAGCTACCAGCTTCAGGTGGGTCCATCTCTGATACACACCACAATTTCAGTGTCGTCTGAGAACTTCTGCATGTGGCATGACTCTAAAATGCATTTGAAGTCTGAGGTGTACAGGGTGAACAGGAGAGGAGAGAGCATTGTCTCCTTTTGTGCTCCTGTGATGCCAACTACAGTCCCAGAGGTTCAGTCACTCTGCCTGGCATATTGAGGTCTCCTGCTGAGATAGTCTCTCAGCAGCAGGTAGAGGATGCTGTCATCCACCCCTCACCTTCTCCTGGTACACAAACTGCATTGAGTCGAGTGCGTGGAGGACCTGGGGTCTGAGGTAGTATAGCAGCGGCAGTTCCATGATCTTTATGACGGTTGATGTCAGGACAACCAGCCTGAAGTTGTTCAGCTCGCTCGGGTGTGGCTTCTTGGGGACAAGGATGATGCAGGATGTCAGATAGACCCTCCCCTGGCACAGGCTCAGGTTGAAGACATGCTGGAGTGGTTTCTCCATCTCAGAAGCACAAGCACAAGTAAGCCCTGAGTAATTGTGGGGACACTCCACCGGGGCCGGCAGCTTTGCTGGGGCAGAGCCTCCTGAGCTGACCACTCATCTGGACAGCAGTGATAGTGGTGGTGGTGGTGGTGGGTGTGCAGGGTGGGGGGAGAGGGGGCGATGTCGTCATGTCATGTCAACCCCCCTGCTGTGGGGAGATGTGGGGGTGAAGGACTGGCAAATAATGGTGAAGGACTGGCAAACCATTTGTGGTCAGTCCTCTTGGGTACCCAGGGGTGGAAAATTGTTTAAAGCTGTGTACAGTTTATCTGTGTCAGCGTTTCTTATTTATTTCTTAATACATGCATAGCAAACTATTAATAAATGTGTGATCCGGCCACATACTATCTGGATGACGGCAGTTTAGTGGTCATGAGGCTACATGATGCTGGAGACACAGGTTAGATAATAATAATAACCATCACATCTAAACCATCCAAACAAATAACACTTGTTAGACTGAAAACAATCTTAACAATACTGACGAGTTGCTTATTTTGTGTTTTAGGCAACAGTCAGGAAGCACCATCTCCAAAGTCACCCCAGCTCATGCCCAGCAAGGAGGGTTTCACAAAAGAACAGAATGACTCTTTGACCTGATGAGGTGCCACACAGAGGCTGAAGGAGATGGTCTCTCGAGTTCTCTAAGATCACATCCAAACTAATTCATTTTTCTTTTAATATGCTGTTTTAGGAAGAATGCGATCTAGGTCCAAACACACAGTTTTAATTGCAGAACCTAAACACTGCAGCCCTGATACGCAGATCGATCACAGAGCCATTCACCCTCATCACATGACAATTCAAGCAATTTTCGTATGGCCAAGCATGCATACTGGGCATGCGCAAGCAGGTATAAACAAGGAGGCAGAGTGTCATGTCTGCAGTTTTTGGAGAATTACCTTAGTAACGATGGAGATGACGACAAGCAATACCACATTCCTGTCCTGGACAGACAACAGAGTGGGATTGTTACTTCGAGAAACATTCAAGTACAAAACCAGCATGGCAACCAGAAACTGAAACTGGGAGTCATGCAACATTAAATACGTGGACATTTTACAGCAATTCAAAGAGGACTACCCCTCGCCTGGCAGTGCTAATGAGGCTGGAAAGGAGTTTCCCCACAAGACAGATCACATTACCAAAGATAAGGTTAATGTTAGCTGTATGTGTAATTCGTCCAGGGGATTAGTGAATGTATGAATTTGAGTAAGTAGATAAAGAATGGCTTGGTTGTTCATTCTCCATGTTTCATAAAAAAAAAAAAAAAAAAAAATAACTGTCTTTTAGAAGGCAGAAACCTCGGGGCAGACCCTGGCTCTAGGTGGGCGACCATCTGCCTTGACCAGTTGGGTTGGAAGAGAGAGAGAAAGAATAGGGATGGGGTGACGGGTGAGAGTAGGAGCACACAAACAGAGATGCGCAGCATCTAAAGAATAAAATAAAGAATAAAAGCCCGAGCACAGAACCTTGGGGTACTCCGTGACTAACTTTTGTGAGTATGGACGATACATCATTAACATGAACTAAAACATGGTCAGAAATTGAGATCGAGCTGATAAATAGAACTGAAACCAGCTTAATGCAGTTTCTTTAATGCCAGTTAAGTGTTCCAATCTGTGTGATAAGATAGAATAGTCAGTGGTGTCAAATTCAGCACTAAGGTCTAACAGTACAAGGACAGAGATAAGTCCCTCATCTGATGCAAGTGGTAGGTGGTTTGTGACTTTGACCAATGCCATTTCTGTACTTCTGTACTACTGGCTTTACAACTCATTAGAGTCAGATTGAAAATTCTCAAAAAAAACTATTACTATGTAGAAAGTCATGTAGCTGATTGGCGACTGCTCTCTCTTGTATCTTGGAGAGAAATGGAAGATTAAATGTTGGTCTATAGTTGCTTAAAACTTCTGGGTCAAGTGTGTGCTTTTTAAGGAGAGGTTTGACTACAGCTACTTTAAAGGACTGTGGTACATAGCCTGTTATCAGGGACAGATTGGTCATATCTAATAGACAGGTGCTAAGTAAGGGTAAAACCTATTTGAGCAGCTTAGTTGGGATGGAGTCTAGGAGGCAAGCTGTTGGTTTAGATGAAAATATGAATGAATTTAGCTGATGAAGGTCAATGGGAGAAAAGCAGTCAAGATAATTATCTGGTTCTTTTGCTGTTTCTAAGGCTCCTAAGTCTGAATGTAGATCAGTACCAGCTGAGGTCAGTAGGTGTTGAATTTTGTCTCTAATGATTAAAATTTTGTCATTAAAAAAGGTCATAAAGTGACTGCTGCTGAGGGTTACAGGGATATAAGGCTCGATAGCACTATGGCTCTCTGGTTCCACAGTAGGGGTGCCTGATAAGTAAAGGCTGGTCCTCCCATTCTACTTACAGGAATACCACCAAAAATACCACCACCTTTACTTTAAGGAGTTTTGATATCCAAAGGATAGAGTACTCTTACTACACAATAAGTGTAATGAGAAGGGATAAGGGATAAGGAAAGAGAGGAAAAGGAGAAAAAAAAGAGCAAAAAACAACAACATACCAGAGAGAGCTACTGAACAGGCTGCCACTCCTGTTGGCAAATTACAAATTAGCTGACATGAATGTAATCATTTTCAATTCTGAATCTGGTCCAGCACCACTATTATAATAATATAATTCTTAAAGTATATTGCAGACTGATGTGGGAATAAAGTCATAAAGGAGTCATTGCTTTGTGAGAAGTTTACAATTTATTATGATTTTTTTTTAAAATTTTTTTATCCACACTACAATCAAAGCAGATATAAACAAATATAAACAAACAGAGCAACACTGATGCAAAGACAGAGATCTACAGCAATTATTCAAGCAAGTATTCACTTATTTTCTTAAGTAAAACTAGTAATACCACACAATAAAAACAATCAGTTACAAATAAATGTAAATGCAAATGTAATGTAAATATTACTGAAGTAAAAGTATGTAAGTATGTTGTATGTAATATCACAAAATTCTACATGTGTTATGATTTTTTCTTTTGAAAATGGGCCCCCGAAAGCAGACACTCAACAACAAGGTCAAAGTTAAATGAAAACTTTTTCTTAGGCTTGAATGAGAATAATTCCAAGCTCTAGACAAACAAACAAGAGTTCAATCCAAGTGGATGGGACGACATGTGAGTGCACGTGGTCTCTATGAACAAAAGGGATTTTCCACTGGAGCTGGTCGATCCAGAACAAGGCCTGGGCAAACAAGGGCTGAGACTGAGCTAAACAGACTGGCAGACACAATCTGGTGAACCTGGGCATAAAAGACAAAAAAAAGGTAAGTTTTCCAAAGTGATAACACTGAGATTGTACCACACGAGCACAGGAACAATCTGGTGATGACGGCAGGTGAAAACCAGTCTTAAGAAGGCTGAGTTCAGGGTGGAGTTGGTTGCAGAGAACTCAGGACAGGTGCACAGCAGGTAAGACCACCCAGCTTCACTCTGGATTGGTGAAGAGGAAACACACACACACACACACACACAGACACATATCAGGAGAAAAATACCAGGAGGTACAATGACATCTTGACAACATCAAGTATTCAAAGTAAAAGTACTCACTGCAGTAAACTGTCCCATGTGAATGTTATATGTTAATCTGCTGATTATGTTCTACATTAATTAATTTTTTTTTTTTTTTGGTTTGTAAAAATCCTAAAAATAGTGAGAATAAAAAACGATACTTAAAAATCATTACAACCATTACATTTCAGGATTTGTGAAATATTTTTACTTGAAACATTCCTTTTTGAGAATTTTCAAAATAGTTGCCAATTATTCAGTTTTATTCCGTTTAGTGATTAGCCGTTTAATCATTTCAGATGTATTTGTGTTAACAGCCATGTGGTTTAATTTGAGTAAAGGTTTTTAGCTAATTTCCACCACTAATCTATCGTGTGAATACTTCATTTACACGTACAGTTTACTGGGTTCACTCTGGTTTGAACCAAGCAAATCTGCTCTGAAGTCCTTTGTTGCTTGTCATTTTTACCTGATCTAAAATTATAAAACGTAAGATGGCAATCAAGACTGCTGGCTGATTATACTGTGCTTAACTTGTGTTTTCTTATTATCAACAAATCCCATTAAAAGAATAAAATCAACAATGTCATCTCAGTACGTAGCTACTATTTCTGTGGCTCTTCACTAAAGCTGTTGTTTGTTTTGTTTTGTTTTGTGTTATTTCGGGGCTTAAGTGTCCCTAAAAATGTTGTATCCTGTCATACGACCTTATTCAAACAGGAACACCAATCAAACCCCGATAGCAAAAGTGTGACATTTAGACACTTAGCCGAAGTGATGAAGGAGAGCGACTGAAGGAATGGAGGGATCAAGAGGGCAAAGAATTGTGCAAATGTTAACTTCTGCGTTCAGTGCAAAAAGGGATGGATAATTAGAATGACATTTAGCATCGCCAACAGTTTCTGACTGTGTTGTGCAATGCCGGTGTTGGCTTTCGTTTGGCAGCACATCATTAAATATCAACATGGCATCAATCTAGGGGCTGCAGCCATGAACTCCAGGCCAAACAAATGCTCATCAGCAGCACCATCAGTGGCAGGAGATCTGGAGGTGGGCGGAGTATCACTGGCTTCCTTCGGCTCCCAAATGAGGTGAAACCAGTGCTTTCCAATAAAATGCTACTGACCCCTGACAAGCACTATCTCCTGGCTCAAGCTATGCAGAAAAACCCAGGAGGTCACGTTAGCAGGCTAGTTATAACAAAGTGTCAAATGTCTGTCAGCGCATTCTGGGCTAAAAGGCTCTAGCTGCACACTGAGTTGCCAGCTATCTGAGGTTTAATAAGTGACAATACTGGACCACTCATAAAGTATGGGCAGCCATTAGCCTAGAGGGGAACTGGGCCTATATTTGACATGATCCCTATCTCTCCTTTCATTTCTCTCCCTCTTCCTCTCCACACTTGAATTAATGACACAAGAACCCAGGAGAGGAAGGGATCTAGTGCTCTTCATGTTATTTAAATGACTTCTAACCCCTTTTCCACTGGGGGGTGGGGGGTGGGGGTGTCAAACACAGCAGTGCAATAAGAGTGATGCAGGCAAGAACATGGCTTTAACATAAGGGGCCAAGCAGCCTCTGAGTATGTTTTCGCATTAATGCAGACGGACGTATTGATCCCGGATGCCAACTCTGGAATGAAGCCAGTGAGTTCAAGCTAAGCTCATTAAACCCAGTCAACAACAGAAACATACTGAGATAAAAGAAAAAAAAAAGAGACGCAATTACAAGAACGCCAAACTCAGGATGGGTACACACGTCTCTAAGCTATGGAAATGTTAACACAAAAGAGATGTTGAACATACAGCTCCCTTAGAAATCTACTGGCAGCTGTACGCTATGAAAAAAGATGGTATGAAAGTATGAAACACTACAACATACCAGTGCAGGTGCTGCCTTTGGCTGACACCTCATGTGTTCTAGGCCACGGTTGGATTTGTGCAAATTTCCCTGTGTCTTGTATTTGATGATGTACCATTTGATAATCCATTCTTAATTTACCTGAAAACTGGCAAAAAAAAAAAAATTATATATATTTTTTTCCTCATCAAACAACTCCTTCATCGACAGCTGCAGTCACAGGGAGCCTGAACTACAAAATTTAATTGAAAATTCAACAATGGTTATCATTCACAATTCAAGCACCGCATGTGTGCTGCTTTCAACTTGCAATCAACATGAAACCTAAGATGTTAATATTAAAAAGAGATGTTATGTGCAGTTCAATATTTGTTGAGTAGAACTGTTAAAACTACCAAAATTAGCCGAAGGCTAGAAAACTCTTTGTTATGTTTCTGTAGTCTTTTTTCTTTTGTTTTGTTCTTATTTTTCCCACCATGGGTTAATCTGCCTGGAGGCAGTTGAACTGAAAACTTCATGGATGTAGACCATCACCAAGAGATGAGCCCTACAGGTGCCTTGTGGATTTTTCTTGTAAACACACCAAAGCTTGTGATTACATTCATAGTTTCTCACAAAAACATACTGTCACGCACAAACACATTGAATGTATTTCCTTCTTCATGAAAGATTTGTGAATATTTTAGAATTAAATATTTTGTATAATGGATTATTTATGTCCAGGGTGGTGAATACAGGGTTTAGCATTGTCACCTCACAGGAAGAAGGTTCTGGGTTTCCCAAACCACAAAACCAGGCCTTTCTATGTGGAGCGTCTGCAGGATTTCCTTCAAGGTGCTCTGGCTTCCTCCCAGACTGCATCGACATGCAGGTTAACTGGTGACTCTAAATTGCCCTTAGGTGTGAATGTGAGCATGAAAGGTTGATTTTCTCTGGGATAGGCTCCAGGCCCCCAGCGACCCTGCAAATAATAAGCAGTTACAGATAATGGATTATTTAAGTCTATGCTAACTTACAAGGAGTTGTCTTCTTACTGCCTTTTTTTAGCACATTGCTATGTTTACAGATGGTACATTTCAACTGACCAGTTCTTTACTTTAATCAAAGTACATTTTCATGAAAGTCATGCCTCCATCAGCTCTCCCCTGACTGAACATCCCCCATCTATCCCATATCTCATGTTGTTAACTGCTTTCCTGCCTGTACAACATCCATTGCACGTCTGCCCGTCCTGGGTGAGGGATCCCTCCTCTGTTGCTCACCCTGAGGTTTCTCCCATTTTTTCCTGTTAAAGGTTTTTCTGGGAGTTTTTCCTTAGTCGATGTGAGGGTTGAAGGGCAGAGGATGTTGCTGATGTTATGTTAAGCCCTTTGAGACAAACTGCTTGTAAAAATTGGCTGTACAAATAAAGTTGTCTTGTCTTTTTGTTTTACTTGAGTAGAATTTCTATGAAGTACCAGCATTCCAAACTGTTAGCTACATTTAATCAAAAGATGGATGTGATTCCTGCTGCCAAATATGTTGTTTCATCACTTTATTGACAGTATATATATTTTTACATACACACACTGAATTTGTCTTCTGCATTTGACCCATCCTTAGTTGAACACACACATGCAACACCCAGCAAATTACATGCAGTGAAACACACACAGGAGCAGTGGGCTGCATCAAGCCCCGGGGAGCATATTGGGGGTTAAATGCCTTGCTCAAGGGCACATCAGCCGGCTAATGGAGGAGGGGAAACACTTTCCTATTAATCACTCCACTACACCCAAATTTTTCCTGCCAGTGGGGTAGCAGGTGGGGGAATCGAATCGGCGACCCTCCGGTCACAAATCGCTTCTCCAACCTCCAGGCCACGGCTGCCTCCTGTGCTCCACAGTACTCTGGTGGTCAGAAACTCCACTGGGCACTTTTAAATCTGTTGTCTATAGATATCTGTGCTTTTGTCTTTTTACCTCTTTGTTTGGGGTTGCACTCCCTGCACACCAGAATGCGGTATGTCACTTTTCCACCAGGTGCTGAAAACATGCCATTTAATACTCTAATACTATCCGTAATATGCAATGGTTCAGGATCCCACAAAAAAGCCACCTTAATCTACCACTTATCACATCACCGTGTGTGGAGGTGGGGTGAGTGATTCTGGAGAAAGATTGTCAATTGTTCAGTCTCATTCCCAACTTGTGAAATACCAACGCTTTGGGTAGTTATGTTGTTGTGGCTCAGCCCAAGCCATCAGTCCAAAATGGTTGGCTTTCCACAACCTGAGAATGAGACTGAACAGCTAACTATCTTTCTCCGGAATAGCTCACACTGCCGTACTCCACCTTGCACCACTTCTGGTGGTTGAAGGTATGTATGCTATTTAAATCAATGCATCACAGCAATCTTTCTAAACCTCTATAGATCTTTAAAGGAACAGTAAAGAGGTAGGAATCAGAGCATTCACAAGTATAGAACAGTCTTAGTGTTGGTATAGCATAAGCTCCAAGGTTTTCAGTCTCATTACTGGGGAGATTTGTGCACAGCCAGCGCCGCCGCCTCATTTGAAAAGAGCACATCAATGAATGTTGTTGTCATGGTTTCCTTTGTTCCAGCTTGCTTGAAGGAGTCACTTTGGATTGCTGTAAACTTGCAGTTGCAAAGAAAGAGTGTGTGTGTGTGTGTGTGTGTGTGTGTGTGTGTGTGTGTGCGTGTGCGGTATGTGAGAGGTGACACAAGGACAGAGGATCTGTGGCAGACCCACTGAAAGCTTTACTAACCTTTAGACAGAGGGAGAGAAAAGGACAAAAAGAAAGAAAAACTGTCTGTTTGAAGTTATGTCCGACTGTTACTGAATTTCATTTTGTGGAACATCCTGTTTTTTTCCCCACTGTTGCTATAGTAACACATCTCTTTAATTGGGAAGTATCTGAATTCAACTAACTCTCATAGTTTGTAAGTGAACAAACGACAAGAGTAAATGTTCAAAAAAAAAAAACGTGTTATGATTTTGATATATAAAGCAATTATTTCATTTATGCTTAGAAGGAAAAGCCAAAAAAAAAAGCAAAGATTAGCTTGGTTTCTCTGGCAACAACAAAGAGAATCAACAGTCTCCCTGCTCATGTTACTGACAGTGGTGTGCCTCTGACTCACATGTCAGATCACTCCCGCTTTTATTCTCTTTACTGGATTTCATCAGCTTCAGTAGAGTATTAAAGTCATGAGGTTGACTCTGGAAAACAATCAAATCATTTCAAATGGTCTGCCACATCTCTCACACTTGCACTTTGACAGTTATGTCTTTTTCTCTCTACGCACATACAGCGTGGTTGGTTTGCTAGAAAGACTTGCAAAGGCATCGCACACTTGCAGTACCACCGCTAACATGGTACGCTATACAGACAAAAGTATGGCACTCCACTACATCAATGGATCAAAACCTCTGCAGAAACACTCAAAAGTCCTGAGAAATGCTTTCCCAGAAGAGTGAAAGTTGCCACAGCCACAAACGGAAGATCAAAATCCACACCGATGTGGAGTTGTCTATGCATCATGTACTATACAGTGTCACCAAAGTCCCCACTGGTGCTAACGGTTGAGTGTCCCAAAACTTTTTTCCTTTATAGTGTGAACTGAATGAGTTTATATGGCTCTTTTCCAGTCTTACCAACCATTCAAAGCACTTTCCAGCATGAGCCAGCATTCACATACTGATAGCACAGTCCCACCTACTTACCAGAAGCAATAACCATTCGCATGAAGAGATCACACACTGATGGAAGGGCCATATTCATATTACCCAAGAGCACCTTGTCATGTATAGTGCAGGGGCTGGGGACTGAACCACAAACCCTCTGAACCACAGCCAGTCCACTATAGGCTTTTGCAATAAATTCCAGAAATAAAGCTAGAAATGAAGAAAATTTAAAAATTCTGAGATGTTTTACTATTTCAGCAGTGATTACAGAAATTCAGTAATTATTTTTTATAGAATGGGGTTATGACAAACACTGTGGGCAGTGTGTGTCACCCCATATTTGAGCTGGGAATGAGAGAGAGCTAAGACAGCACAACAGCCAATAATGCAGGGAAGTACCTTTAACTGCCCTCTAAATCCAAACACTTTCAATGTCATTCATTTTTAATCTAAGCACTTTCAAGAACTTTCCAGATCTCTGGTAACCTTGTTTGCTAGGACTAAGCAAGTAGTTGGCTGAAATGACTATCCGGTATAAATAATGTGCTATCATCCTCATTGGGTAGCTGACTGAAACTTATTTAGTCAAGTTGATTTATAAACAATTGTTCTGTAAGTAGTTCTCTTACTGTTGCGATCAGAAACATTGATCTGATTGTTCTGTGAATAGTTTTGTAGTGAATAACAAATATAGCACTTTCTGGTCAACCCTTATCAGTTAGGGTTAAATTAACAACTTCCAGTTAGTCTTACTCAGTTATCTTTTAGGCACCCTTTACTTATGGTTTAAGCCCTATTTATTTTGAGTAAAGAAACAGATACAGATAATTTAGTTGGATGAACAGATAACGGTGTAATGTTTTTGTTTGATACATACTGGTTCGGTGGTAGAGTACAGCCTCCAAGTAGCCCTATACTCAAAGTCTGACACTGAAAACAAGTTCAAGCCATCTAGCCTTCTCCCACTTACTCAACTGTTTGATATTACTGACTGGCAGCCATATAACAGGAAATATTACAACCTTAAACAGTATTAGAAATTTGAGTACTTTACACAAGACTTCCTTCAAGATGAGTTTCACACTGCACTCAGAAAGAAAACCTCTAGAGAGGATGAAATTTCAGAATTAGACACAGAATTTATTGTTTTCCTTGGAAAAACAAGTGTCAGTCTAGATTGACTAGCATGCTACAGATTCACCTGCGTACCTTCAGTCCCTGTCTTAATATGTCATACGCCTTAATATGAGTACAGTGCAGTCCATTTTACAGTCCGGACAGTGGCATTTAAAATAATTTCATCTCAAAGACTCAAAACTGACTTTAATGCTTCCTCTCTGCAAAGATTCATTGGCCGGACATTTTTGGCCTGTCTTCTTCAAAATTCAGAACGGAAGTCTGTCACTGGGGGACTGAAAAACAACAAGACCGGTTGACAACTGCGGAGGATGATGGAAACTTTCTTCGCTGATGGGTAGCAGGCCGGTGTGCAGGACGCAGGCAGTGGCAGCAGGGACTGGAAACTATTTGCTGAAACTATCTCAACCTGTGAGCCATTTATCAGGTGGACTGTAATGAACAAAAGCACTATCTCAGAACTTTTTGTCCGCCGTTCGATACCATATCTGTCCTCTGTCGCTATCTAGTTAGTGCTGCTCTGAGGGATCGCCCTGTCTGACATTTGGGACTTGTCAGACACAGTGATGGATGATTGAGGGGGGTTGTGGTAACACGTCTACCTAAACGCTCTCTCTGTGGAGGGATTCTGAGCTTTCTTTCTCAACCAGGTTCTTTTCAACACAACCGCTTTCTCTGGGTTTTTACCAGCAAGCTGCCAGTTTGCCAACAGTGCTGCAGAGCTTTGTTGCAGGGGGCAGATTCTATCCGATCTTATTTTTCTTGGCAAGTGAATAGTTCTCCCCTGAATAAAAACAAAAAAAGATTTTCAGCAGGTGTGAGAGCATTTATAGCTTTGTTGTTTTTTTATATATTATCTCAGCTTCAGAATTATACATATAGAATCTTTGTTGAGCACAGAAGTGCCCACTACACACACAAAGCAT
This sequence comes from Scatophagus argus, assembly GCF_020382885.2. Taxonomy (NCBI): domain Eukaryota; kingdom Metazoa; phylum Chordata; class Actinopteri; family Scatophagidae; genus Scatophagus; species Scatophagus argus. The sequence continues at coordinate 18,556,576 of NC_058510.1, read as the reverse complement.
AATGTGCAGTCCAGCTGCACTCACTCTTAATAACTATTTAATAGTGACTCTATTAAATAGAGCGAGACAGTGACACATACCTACTCCCACCTAGCTCACATAAGTGCAATCAAATGACCATGACTCAGCCAGTAATGTGAGTTCTGATCATGGCTTCACGTGTCTTCAAAGAGTGCACTGTTGAACAGGATAACTCAACCTAACATAAACAAATCTATTCTCAGGCCCAGTTCCAGGTCCTTCATTTATTCCCTGTAGTTGCTAGAGTGACTGACAGTGCTGACAGACCACGATGAGGTCGACAACAAGCACTGGCAAGATTGCATGTGTTTTCTGGCTACAAAGGAAAGGAGCACATGAGGAAGGAAAGGGGAAAGCATTTAGAGGTGACTGAAACCCAAAGCATCTACAGCAACTCAGAATTCTGCAGAGAAAGATGTCACAGGCTGTTGTCAAGGCAAGAAGAAGAGCTATTAGGTCCTTAGTGATCTGGTTCAACAATTGCTCTCTCCGATGGAGGCACACACACACACACATCCATTGCTCATCAAGAGCGATGCAGCACTTTCTATAAAAAGATTAGTTAGGCTATTCCAGCATCAAGTGAGGTGCTGCTAGAATGTCAGATTTTGTCCCATCATTTTTCCCCCCACAGTGCTGGTGGTGGCCTTGCAGCTCACTGGGTTGGCCACCTCATCAGAAATGCCAGATTCCCATTTCAAGCCTTGGCGTGGATGTTCGATGTAAAATATACTGAGAAACACAGAGAAAGACACTAAAATAAAATAGTAAAGCAAAAGCAACATGTGTCATATTTACCAGCGTTCTTTGTGCAGCCTTTGTACATCACAAGGCAGTCTTTTCTTCTGTGAAGCTTTTGACTAAGGAGAACCAAATAATTACTGAAAGAATGACTCAGTCCCATGGCCTGGCAAACAGCGAGTGAGGGTTCCAAAGCAAACTCAGTAAACACACAGCACTGTAGCTGATAAGATTTCATTTCTAAGATATCGCTCAGATGGCATCAGTTTATTAATCTGTAATGTTAACACATTAACATCTCGAACATTTCTCGATCTGTTCCGATGTTGTTTCAAAGAATCTTCCCATCTCGCTTGTTACGAAAAACCTTTATGCTGCATCTTAATACTTACAAGAGATAAACTGCAGTGAGGTTCTGTTGTTGTAGGACTATTTGGAATACTTTTACTCAGCTTGCATGGGCTCACCATGCAATGGACATTTGAGTCAGGCGCTTCCCATTCTGTGCTTAGGATCATCAGTGATGGATTATCTGAAATGAATGTACTGAGTTTAAACATACCACAGTGTGTGTGTTCAGGTAATGAAGGAATATGGCTCCCAGTGCAACGATTGGCTCATGGATGTGTTTGTAATAGTATTTGGACAAGAATGGAGCTCTACGGCACAGAGGAAGAAAACACATCAGGCTTTGATAAACACAGGATACTTGTTGAAAGAATACATTCACTGTTGGTTTGGGTCTGTACATTAAATTTGTTGACAAGAGAAAAAAAAAAATACCCAAATTACCCTTTAAGTCATAATTCACAGCCATATTTAAAAAAAACAGCCAAATCGCTCAATATTTCTTTATAATGTCTCTCATAATTCATTCTTTAATGTTGAGTGAACACTGGGTCAGTGATAAATGCATCAGTGCACTTACACACACACACACACAGTCCAACACTTTTGAGGACATTACATAGACTTTCATTCATTTCTTGTAGGCTTAACCACCACCTAATCATAACCCTTACCTTAACCTAAAACTAACCTTAAAGCAACTCTTCACCCTAATATTTAATGATTTATGTTGTGGGGAATCATGTTTTGTCCCCATAAACAAGGAGGGTCCCGTGACTGTGAAAACACATTTTTGTCTCCACACTACAGGTATGCACATCCACACATCCACACACAAACACGTCCCAGCTCCCATGTTAGGTGGTATAATAGCAAAGCAGGTCCAGTGAGAAGAGCTTTACCATGCATGAATGATAGGCTCGGTTCTTCCTTTTACATTCACAAAGCCAGCTCCCCAACCTCCATATCTCTGAGCCACACACACACACACACACACACAGCTCTCCGCTTCCCTAGCTTCTCCTCTCTGATTGCAATTAGTGAATTATGCACTTGGACTTTGGCCAGCTATGCAGGATTAAATTATTCATAAATGTTAATAGGCACTGCCTCTCTCTCTCTCTCCCTCTCTCTCTCTTCCTCTTTTCCCTCCAATCTGGGACCTAGCTTACACAGCCCATGCCGGGGAGATAATATTGACCTTTTCAGTGGGGCATGTTATTAGGAGCTGCTCTCTATTAAAACAAATGATGACATTGTCTGCAAAGCACAATACAATAAGTCATTTCAAAGGGATTACTTTAGCTTCCGCCCGGTGAGAGCAAGAGTAAACTCAATACAGCTCTGGAAAGTCAAACTAAAATGAACAATGATGAATGAAGTAAACAGTAACTGGTGAAAAAAAAAACAAACAAACAAAAAACAATACAATCCAGTGTTTAGCAGTGTACAGGTTCTGTGATGCATTGTTGTTATTAACTGTACCAGCCTGTATTTGCATACAGCAGCTACACAATCCTAGCCATTCTTTTACTGGCTGTCCTTTTATCTCCAAAGTTGTCTTGAAGGTGCTTGACACAGCACTTTTTAAATAGCAGTATGTCTTTATCAAATGAATTGTTATATCTTGCTAAAGAGTAATTACTCTAAACAATTGCTCTTTGCTTCTATGTTTACACCGTTAACAGTCTGGTGGCTGTGTCTCCAAATGAAGTCGTTTGGCATATGGATACTTACATATAATAACAGCACACCAGACAGAAACACCTGACACATAACTACATACATAATAACACAGAGCAATCAGTGTGGCAATTTACTCAGGGCTTCAGTGGCTCAGGGTACAAAGCTTTTTATGAACCGTGTCCTTTTCCTGGTTAGAGACCTGTATCTGCAGCCAGATGGTAACAGGGAGCAAGGTGGGTTAAGTGGGTGAGTGGTCAGTATCTGAACAAATGTGAAACGTGGTCTCAATCTCTCCTACTCTACTTGAGTTATGGCGCTGAATAATGGACAGAAAACACTGTGATGTTACAGTGAAGTTGACCTTAGACCTTCTGGATCTAAAATGTCATCACTTCATTATTTTATTCTACTAGACATGTGGAAATTTTGCCATAATCAGTGCATTCCCAAGCTATGTTTGTGAGATCACAGTGACCTTTGACCACCAAAATGTAATCAGTTCATAACTGGCTTTAAGAAGACATTTGTGGAGAAGAAGAAGAAGAAATTCCCTCCAGGCATTTCTGAGATATTGTGTTCATAAGAATGGGACAGATAACCAGAAAACATAATGCCCTCAGCTAATAGCTATGCTACTGCTGGCATCGAAGCAAAAAAAGATTACTGGTCTCAAACTGCAGTTTGATTGCATAAACAGAGTGAGACAGTAATGTGACTGTTGGAAATTACCAGTCAATAAATACATTAATTTACTATATTTAAATAGCACATTGACATATGTATTATTTATTGCTTTGTATTCGTTTTTTTTTCCTTTGTGTGTATTTTTTTTCTTCTCTATACCTCCCCCTGACTCCTTCCTCTCCTCCCTGTCCCTGTGTGTGTGTGTGTGTGTGCCTTACCTGAGCCAATCCAGAGCAGAGCTGGGTGGTTCCTGTTCTCCTCCAGTCGTTTGCCCTTCTGCACACCTGTTCCACATCCTGGCCAATCAATCCCACTACTGACTATTTAAGAACTGGACTTCTCAATCCACCTCTGCCTGACTGTATCGTCTGCTCCAGTGGTATTCCTGTCTGGTTTACTCTCTACTTTTGTCTTTTGCCGCTCTTCTTGGCTTTTTGGGCTAAGCTTTGTCTTTTGTGCGTTCGTTCAGGTTCACTGCCTCATCTCTTCCCTGTCAGCCCAGCCAGCTCTGGTGTGTGTGTTGATTTTTTTTTCTTTTTTTTTTTGTGTCTCCTCCTTGGAAATCAGGATTCTCTGTTTAGCCTGTTTGTACTTACCTTTCAGCTGACCAAATGCACTCACTTGTTGCCCGGTTAGTGCTTTGAACTGTCTGTTGAAGAAATCTGTAAATTTGGACTTGCCCTTGGCTTTGTAAATGGTGTATATAGTTCCTCAGTGAAATCTTCACATAAGCTTTTATTCTCGTTGTCAGGTGTCTGCTTTAGGGGTCCTTATTCTAGTAAGGGCTTAACATTATATTTTTATTGTAAATATGTAATTCCTATAAACTATTTTGTTTTTTAACATGATTGTTTTCCATTGGTAAATGGCCATTCCAGGTTTGAGATCCCTTTACCATGAGGGCTTGCTGCTGAAAGTACTAATATGAAAAAGACCAGTTTTTTGTATGTCTGCTCTGGTCCATGACCTTCCTTGCAATGGTGTACTGACATCCCTGCCATTGTTCACTGGGTTATAATATATAATATTATAATATTTCAACAAATTAATGCTATATGATTTGCTTTACAGATGCTCTAATCATATGAAGAAAATTGCATGGATGGGCTTTAATGTATGATGTACTGGACCATTTTGTGTAACAGCAGACAACAGAAGGCATATGCCACAGTCAGAAGGTAACCTGAAAACACTGCCAACCCTGTCAATTCAAAATTATTAAATTTAACAAAACACTACCTCTGCTGCTATCCATCCATTTTCTATACCGCTTACCCATCAGGGTCGCGGGGGGTCGGAGCCTATCCCCTGCTTTGGGTGAGAGGCAGGGTTCACCCTGGACTGGTCGTCAGTCAATCACAGGGCTGACCCACAAAGACAAACAACCACACACTCTCACACTCACACCTAGGGGCAATTTAGAGTAGCCAGTTAACCTAATGTGCATGTTTTTGGGATTGTGGGAGGAGGCAGGTGTTCCAAAACCCACGCAGGCACAGGGAGAACAAACTGGGATTCAAACCTGGAACCCTCTTGCTGTGAGGAGACGGTGCTAACCACTGCACCACCGTCCCACCTTCTTCTTATGATTATTATTATTGTTATTATTATGTTACATTTTTCAACATCATCTTCAGCTTGATTTTCTTTTTTTTTTTATTAGACAAAAGTCTGAACAACAAAAATCCAAACTCACCAAAAACAATTTTAGTTATTTTAAAACCATTCTTTTATAAAGGTCTCCAAGTATAACATCTTTCTATCTTTGTAACTGAAAATCGAACACAATGCAATCTCATAATACAAGACAATCTCAAGTCTTGTATTACGTGAATATAATCCTCACTTTTTGGGAAAATGAAAAATTTTATATTGCTGCTGTATTTAAAGTTTAGCAATGTAGCAATGTTTTATCTTTTCTTCCTTTACCTTTGTTTCCAAACCTCCTTTTTTGTCTTGACAATAGTGCAGTTACTACATTAAGCATCTTGTATTCATGTCTGTATATTTCAGTAAAGGTTCTTGGTGAGGGACTGTTTCTTCTTCAGTTTTGGAGCTACTATTAAGTCAGACTGAATACATACAGTACATTAGGACTTTACAGATGTTTAAATGCTACATGTAGCAGCCTTAATCTGGTGTCAATGATATTTACCATCTGCATCACTTTGAAACATTTCAATACATGCTTTGGTGTGAATATAAAAATCAATCACCCCTTCTTTCCCTCACTGCTTTGTCATGCATGGAACAGACTGATTAAGCCGCTGTTGGTCTCCATGCATGTTGAGAGGCCGGACAGCTTCACAGCTCAGTCCGTCCAACTGCCTGTCAATCACTCTTAAGTCCAGCAATCGGTAAAAGAGGGCAACGTGAGCATCAGGCTGCACAGACAGGAGGAGATTGACGGACAGAAAGAAAAGACAAGATTAAAGGAGGAATCTCTGTGTAGTTGTCCATCCTCCTTCTGCCCAGAGAGCTCAAATATTTGAAGAACAAATCCTCCATCGAGGAGCAGCTTATGGGTTGGAATGGCAGGGCCTCTGAGTTGCTTTGTTGTTTCTTTCCTGAAGCAGTGCCATCCAGCTCTCTGTATTCAACTTTTCACATTGGTCGCACTGACAGAATGCAAGGATGCGGGTGGTGTGTCTGAGAGCAAGTTATGACAGCGTTTTATGATGGACAAGTGGCAGGAGTTATAGCCTCAGTGTAGTGTAGTAAGAAATATCCCCCTAATTTAGATGAATAGCAATATATAAGGCACATGTTGGCCTATGTTTGTTCCTTTTGGTGCCGGTTCTGTGAATGGTAGTGTTACAGGTATGATATGAATGTTTTGTTTGTTTGTTTGTTTTTTAGTTTTAATCTGATGACTTGTCTTAATATATTCAGGTGAAACCTTACATTTGTCCTGACCTTTCTGGAGTTCTCCCTTCTCCCTGTTCTACTACTGCTGATTGGCTACATATGGCTTTGTTTGGAATTTTACTTAAGTTTTGTTGAGTACTTGTTAAACTGTGTTGTTCCTTTGTTTGAAATTGTTTTTGTTTCTTTCATTTAAAGAGAGTGCCATGTTATTGAGGCACCGGGCACCCATTTGGACACAAATGTAGGTGATACCATTTTTTTGCTGTGAGGACTGTTGTGTTGCACTAGAGTTAAGTGGTAGCACAACTGGATACTCTTCAGCGCCTCTCCACAAGTGGCTTCAACTCAGTTTTCCAATTTTTGCTTAGTTTATTTTGGACCTACAGTTTTAACTGCTGAAAAGTTCACCAAAGGTTTTAGATTTTGTATTAAGGCATTTTGAAATCAGATCTGATTGTAATAAGTATAATTTTTATTCCCCTTATTGGTTTTAGTAACTCTCATCTGGCTATTAATAATCATTTCTCCTCAGCAGCTCCAGTGCCTCACGATTGGATTATTTATTATTTCAATAACACATTTTGCTTATTATGAAAACAGGTCTGAGTCAGTGTACTTTATCAACTTTTACAACAATCCGCTCGGAGCCACACCCAGATCACCAATCTGAAAACTCATTTGCTGTGATATACCCTATGTAGCCTCATATTGGAGTCAAGTTTTCCACTTTTTAATATATTTGAAAGTAACAGAATGGTGAGGCAGTAGCCGCCATTGGTTGTACGTACCCAGCAGTGGTTGTGCAATGGCTTCTTCTGGGCTACGACAACGATGCAGAACTGCAGTACTCTGTAAAGCTAACCAGAGGCCAGAGTGTGGATGTAGAAAAACATCCCAACCACCTCCCTGTGAATCTGGTGTGGCACAAAAATATGGTGTTACATTCAAACAAATCACCATCTCTGAACATAATCCAGGTAGCACCTACGTTTGATTTATAACTGTATTAACTGTTGCACATTAGTTGTACATAAATGGAATTTCTAGGGCACACAGTTGATTAAAACATGCCCAGATTGTCCCTGATACTGTTCCAGATTATTTGATATACCATAGATATTTCCACAGAATAAAAAGGCTGGATTAGATAAATACAGTTCCACTGAATTGAAAAACAGATATAGAATTTGGATGAAATTCTGCTTCATAGGCAACATATGATCTATGTCAGAATATCAGCAAACACTTAATCATGTAATGTCAGATAAAGCAATAATGACTGCATTCCATTTTTGGTGTTTTGCTGTTCCACTGCTCAGCATATTGTGCATGCTCACCGACCGGAACTGAGCCCATTGTCAAGGAAATCAGTTACACCTGTACATTCACAGCTATTACATCAAAATGTCTGCTGTGACCAAGATTTTACCTTTCATTGTATGTCTAACTGTATGTAAATATAACTTTTTGTTTTATATAGTTCTCTCGGTGTGTCTTTGAGTCTGTCACCAGTGGGTGTGTTTACCTTTTAGTTTGTCCTCAATTCAAGCCAAAGCATTACCCTGTCATACAATGCCAGTCATCCTAGAGGCAATTGCCTTTGGTTGCACCATATAATTTCTCAAGCATCATAACAGAGCTGACATATACTGTATAGAAGACAATGTAGACTACAGGTTGGATTCAGCTGCTGAAATTCCTCCAGCAGCATTGAGTTCTGACATTTAAAAAAAGGAAAAGGCAGATAGCAAACTACTATTGTGTGAGTATCCCTCCCATGAAAAGGCCAAACTTTAACTTATTGCCTTTATTATAAATCAGTGGTGACAGGCTGTGGGCCCAGTCTGACATTTTGATGGAGACGTCCTGCGCCTGATAACATGCAAATTCAAATGATGGTGCTGAGGCTACAGGACTGCTCATATATGTCTTTCTCTCTTTCTCTGTTCCTCCTCTCCACAGCTCTCTCTTCAGGGCAATGATGCGTGATGCTATCTATTACACTGCCCTGTGTATTTGCATTCCTGGTCTGTAGCAACAATTTTTAATAATGTCACAACAGATGATGTTCTGCTTCTGGGTGAAGGGGGAGGTGTGACACCATCACAGTTCATCAGCACACATGGAAATAAGCAGTGCAGTTATCAAAAGGGGACAGAAGAAGGAGGGGAGGGGGTCAACTGAATTTCAATGATGTCTTTATTCATTTGGTGAGGTGTGGGGATAGGAGTGGGGTGGGTGGGGCTGGATAATGTACAATATGAGTGTTTTGGATGGTATATTCCTATGTATCTTATGGTATAAATGTTACTGTAAATGTAGCTTTTGACAAAGTCCCTTCATTGATCGTCATTTATAAATGTGTCATTAATCCTCTCCTTAAAGAGTGTGCCATTGATTTTACATTGCACTCCTACATTTAACATTGCCAATATAAATAGAGTGACACACATGGTTGACACACATTCTTTGTGTAAAAATCAGGTGCCTATATTACCCAAAATATAACTGATGCCCTAATAATCAAAATCATATTAACAAGTGGTAAAATGACTGTGTATAATGTGAAAGGTGTCAGTCATAGTGACAAAAGCTACAGAGAATTATTGCCAACTCTGCAGTTTCCCTTTTATCTCACTGTTTTGGATTTCCTGCTTAAAAATGAGCATTTTGGTTCACTCTCAGCTCAGCTCTACCTTCAGACAAACACTAGACCAGCTGCTGAATACAGTGGAGCCTTTTTGCAGCTAATAGCCTGATATTTTTGCTCAGGTGTTGATGGAGACCAAGGACAGAGCTAAAGTGAGGACTTTATCAGATTGACGTAGACATAACTGACATGATTGCTAATGTCAGTGTGAGAAGTGTGCATGCACTGCGTTATAAATCAGAATAATTTTAGTAGTAAGCATGTTGTGTTTCAGTTGAACACAACGTGAATCCTCCACACAGTTTTAAAATGAATCCCCAGGTTAACCAAACTGATTTGGATAAAACAATTGTACCAGCGTATTTGTGTAAGCACATAGTTTTCCAGTGTAATGAAGGATTAATAATAACATTGGGAGTAGCATTTGAACCTTCTAGATTCTGTCTGTATTTTTGGTTGTTCATTCATTCATACAGATGGGTTAAAAATGCAACTGAAGTTTCAAGAATCCCCCTCTTCATTAACCTAGATGTGTTGAATCCTTGGCCTCACGTGATGCTAAGAGCCCTTATAAATACAAAATGATAAATTGTGCAATTCATAATCTCTCTTGGGTTTCACAGGTAGGTTCTTGGTAAAGTACCGGCTCAAGTGACTCAAATGACTAAACTAACTTGGATCAGTACAGTATATTGAGTGATCCAGAAGGACTCAAGTCTGTATGTGGAACCAGATTTGCCATTTGCGGTTTAGAACATCTTCAGTGCTGTTTATTAACCACCTATCTGAGACCTAGGTCAGTTTCTGTAGTGTTGTCATAACCAATACAACTGTCCAGAACTACAAGAATATTCCCCAAGTTGTAATAAACTATATTTATCTTTTAAAAATCATGCTTAGTTTTGCTCAACCTTCCTGTTTAAACTGGGCTCCATTCCCCTAACTCTTTCCAACCTAATTTTTAATAAGATTCTACATATTTAAGAATTGAATCATCAACCCTTTCCCTAATGCTATCTCAGCTCTTAATAACTCCCTCATTGTTATTCACTTCCAATTTATCTTTTTTTTTTTTACTGAAGTGTCATTTGCCTTGAAACCAGTATACCTGTACAAATTCTTTACCTGATTCATACTCTGTGCAGGAGCTTTGAAATGAATTCAAGGATTCCTATTCAACTGTTGGAAACCTTGGGCTCACAGCCACATAAACACACATACCAAAGCTTTGGTTGCATTGTTCTATTGAGGACTAAAAGCCAAGGCACAGTAATCATGTAGGTAGATTAGCATAATGATACAATGCAATGGGCCAAGCTTTGGCTGCTAGTGAATGCAAAACCATGACCTTCTATAATTACAACAGACAGGATGCTTCCAAAGAGGTTTTCAGGGTGTGTGTGTGTGTGTGTGTGTGTGTGTCTGTGTGTGTGGATGTGTGGATGCCCTTCACACAGGGGCATAAAAGAAATGCGAAACAACAAAGTCTTATCATTGTCTGAAAATGTGATGAGCTTGTTTGATGGTCACAGCCTGACTAAATATTAAAGTGGGGAAGGACATGTGGTTGGTGGAGGACAGTTTGACTGGACAATTACTTGAATAAACAGTATGAACACATAAATACACAAATATAAATATGCATGCGTTATATAGTTAGAAACCTGTTCTTTATTCCCCAAATAAAGTACTTTATTTAAAGTACAGTATTTTGCAATATACAGCGTTTTAAAATAAGAGAAGATTGCCATTAGCTTCGAATGTGGTGGTATTTTTCAGTTTTGAAAGTTAGGCTACATGTTTTCCCCTGCTTCAGCTGTACTTTGTGATTAGCTGGGCTAGTTCACAATCAGTGTTAACAGGGGCCATGTGCTGCTTGTTGAACAAATAGCAAATGATGGTATGAACTGTATTGCTAACTATTGCCAGTTTTTGCACTGGTAAGAGTGTGGTAATGTGACGAAGTACAAGTTACTGCAGGGCAGATGATGCAAAGTAGACACAGGTGAGCAGGTTGATGAAAATAGGGAGATGGGGAAAGCCAAGGGCATCTGGTGGACAGGTGGAGAATGGCAATTAAGGGGCCTGGGAAAGTCGAAATGTGGCTAGAGGAGGACAAAGAGGCAGAATGTGACACATTTGTTTTTGGTAAATTTACCAAATTTACTTGCAAGGCTGGGCTATGAGTATGTGCTGAAACTATTAGTGCTAGCCATTAGCAATGGCAGTTCACAATTAGCATTGCTGATGAGCACACATCATTAGTATTAGTGCTTAGCATGATTATCTCACACCAAAGTGTTAAAATGTATCATTTATGTTCAGTCAGACTCAAAAAATCTGATGGAAAAAAGTTTCATTAATGAAGACCAACACAGGAGTTTATGTGGTGTTATAGGTTTTTACCGTGATCTCCAATTTCTGCTGTTGAGGTGTATTGTATCACTATGTCAGTAAAGATAAGCAGGTAACAAGACTGCCTAAACTACCTAAGCCAACTAGGAAATAGTCAAAGGACGAATACAAGGTTTTCAAGTTGTAATACAATCGTGGAGAGAATTGTTTAGCACTGGCTTCTACTGTTCAGTGTTGTTATGCTTAATGTCACTTTTGTATCTGGTCTCAGAAGCCAAGCTAGAAAACTCTAGCTCAACTTCTGAGACTAACCTGGTACACAAGTACACAGCTTTTTGGTTAAATAAGCAACAAAAGCTCAATCAATGCACCTAGGTGTGATTTTTTGGTTTAACTGAGCTCATTGGGCAAGAGCCACCATCCCAGCAAAGGATGTACTTTCCCCGAAAGACGGTTCGTCTGCCTTGTCACTGCGTCGTACAATAACCTGGTTTATTGCGCTTTGGTGGTAATGAGGATCCTCTTTGCTCTATCCACTACTTCTTCTCCTTTCCCTCTTTTTTAACTAACCCACCTACACACACTTCAGACATCCACCATCTGAAGAAGGGATCACATCTCAGGTTTGCTCCATGGGCAGGTCAGGATGTCTCCCTGGGGAGTTGTTTTGGGCAAGTCCATTTGGGAGGAGACCTTGGGCCAGACCCAGGACACGATAGAGAGACTACATCTGTCACCTGACCTGGGAACGTCTCAGTGTCCCTTTGGATAAGCTGCTGGAAGTGTAGTCTAGGAATACTGATTAACCAGGGACTTGACCTTCCAAACACAGGGGTCTTTATCCTACAATCACTTGAGACACATTCACTGAATTCAGGTGATCTCCATTTCACTAATAGTGAAACTGCTATCACCCACTGGCTGGACCTCTGCTGAGTTAGATCACTTTGATGTAGTCACTTCTTTTACATTATATATTTTAAATTCATTGACATTGCTTCGAAAAAAAAAATTGCTTTTTTTGTAAATTCTCGTCAAAATATGCAAAATTATAGTATGATTCCATTTATAAAAGCAATAAAAGGGGAAAACATATAGACAGTATGCATGTGCACTTTGTACTTACATGGTTTGTACATCACCCAGCATCTCGAGCTGGCTGGAGTTGGATTAGCGGTGAGGGGTGATGCAGTACAACTCCTTCTATCAGTGTAATTGCTCTGGGCACAGGAAGCTATTATCAGCCCAGGAGCAAAAAAGAAAAAAAAAGACTGTGTCTTTTGTTACCAAACCCACTGTGACCTCTCCATCCAGCTGAGGACCTCTTTGAAGCCTCCTGCCAGGGAGAATTACTTTGTCACTTCCTTGGAACAAGGCTTTGATCATAGGTCCATAGAGTTGAGATGTCAATGTCTATCACAGGTGTATATGTGTGTGTTGTACACTACAAATTTGTGTTACATCACAAGCATATCTGATGTCTTGGTACTCATACATGAATATGTGTTTTATCATATTTCCCCTGTGCATGGCATTGAAATTTCTTATTTCCTATGATTTAGTTTGCTTTCTTTTTTCCCGTGTATATAAAGTTAAATAACTGACCTGGCCTGGCCTAGTTTTTTGAGATGTTGGAAACCTCAGGGCATAGCAGTAGGTCTATCTGATCCTAAAGGATTGAATGCACTGTACATCACATTTACAATACTGAGCATACTTATTTACAGTCCATCTTTTTTACAGTATATAATTATAACACATATTTTATAGAATATTCCATATTTCCAGGGTAGGAAATATGAAAACAGTGACAGGGACTCAGTGACTGTATGGGCCTTGAAAAGCCACAAGCTTTTATGCATGTACATAAAAACAAGTGCAACCATGTGAAAGAAATATCAAAAGATGCACTTCTTCATCTGTAGAGGAATATTAACGTGTGCTATAGCTGAACTTATCTGTCAAGTTGTCACTTTGAGATACTCATATTGGCACACCACTTGCTAGTTAAATTCCTGTTCTAAATCTCCAATCACCATGTCCACCACCGTCATCATCCCACCAGTGTCCCTCCTCAGATATTATCCCTGTCGGCTGAGGACATGTGGCTGAGCCAGTTAGGCTAAATCCAAATCAATTCCTCTCCGATGGCCGTAGAAAAGTACCAAATCGAGTTTATGCTCAGCTAATACAATCAGTCTGTGGGTGGGGAGAGGATGACTGTGCCATCATGTCTTCCCTAATTTCATTTCGCCAGGCAAGCAGGCAGACGGGCAGGCCAGCTCAGTGGGGTTGGTGTTGGAGGGATGCCCACTGCCACCAGGCATAGCTGGATGAGCTCAGCTCCAAATACCATGGCTGTCAAAGGTTTCACAGGAGAAAACAGTGGGCCAAAACCCTAGACTGGAGGGACAGAGAAAGACAGAAATGTGGTCAGACAGAGAGCTGGAATAAGGGAAAACAAAGAAACAGAATAACATCTGAAGGACAATCCTGGATTATGAAGCGATACAATACATCCTCAACTCTTCACTGAGGACTGTCTTCAAAATTGCAAAATTATGCTGTGGTAATAGACTACCTATCAAAGTCAAATGACCTCACAGTGGCACTGGTCACAGATTATTTATAAGAACGCACCTGTTTTTGGATCAAATGACTGTCTGTAATGTTAATGATAATTTTACTTTTTTAAGATTTCATTTCATTTTACTAATTGAATCCTTCTGGATACACAGCAGCGTCACAATTTGGTAGGCAAAAAACACCAACTTTGATTTTGGGGTAAGACTGAAAGTGAGTGGGTGATCGTCTCTCATTGCACATGACACAGGTTGCATGCACAGCTACAATCTGGGGTAATAAAGTCATCATAGATCCAAGTTGTAATAAAGGGTATAATCACTCTCATACTAATTGCATTGCTGTATTCCTGTTTGTTGGTCTGAGTTGAAGTAACTTTAAGTGCTCTCCTGACTTTCATATAGTGGCATTGGGAGGTTAAACATTGTCCTAGTACTTTGCTAGAATAGCAGGATCACATGGGATTTTATTTATTTATTTATGTATGGACTAATTTTTGCTTTCAGGTGCTTTTTCATTCCCTCAAATGAAATTTTGTATCCCTCACAAAATGTTTTGTATCCTCCCAGTTAATGTGTTGTTTCAGTAGAATTATAATACACTGCTTGTTTAAGTGAAGCACTCTGTGCATACCACAGACAGGAGAGATGATGTCACACTTTACATTATGCATTTATTGCTCCTTCCTCCTTTCAAATAGCCAAACTGTGACAGCATTCAGCCGCTGGCTGTGAGCCCAGCTGTGGCTGCGCTGCCTGGCTGTGTTGTGTGTAGCTGTTGCTGTGGATATTCAAGAATACAGTAGCTTATATACGAAGCTCAAGCAGCACAACCATGTCAAACCTACAAGACCACATATCAAGGATAACAATGACTCACCATTATTAGAAATCTTATAATAGGCCCCTTAAGTACGCTGCCTCTGGAGTGTCACAAATGTCAATCAAAAGTGATCATCTCAAGAACCCATAAACATTTTATTTTCCAGGACTTTTTAAATGATTTAGCTGATTCTGACACTGATACTACTTTGTCTATTATCGATCCACTTATGGCACTAGAAAAGTTCTACCATTCTTTCAATGTTATTACTGACAGACATGCCCCTTATAAAAAAAAACAAAAAAACAAAAAAAAAACATGGCTAAATCCAGTGGCTCCCTCAAAAACTGGTTAAAATTCAAATAACAAAGAAATCTCTTCACTACTATGATTAAGGTCAAATGCACTTGTTATCAGTGTATTCTCTCTGCCTGTGACAGTTCCACTAAATTTTGGAACATGATAGCATCTCTTGAGAACTCAGGTCAGTTATGCCTCCAACCTAAAATCAAACAAGGATCTGGACTGACAGACCATCAATGGCCGAAGCATATAAACATCATTTCCTTCCTTCTTCAACAGTAGTCAGTTACTCCATCTGTCCACCAGATGCAGTCCCTACTGTCTCACCTTCTTCTAACTACACATCTTCATTTGGCCTAGTAAATAGCACATGTGTACAATGATCTCCGTAGATTAAAATTCAGCGAACATACTGGTGCGGATAATCTTGACCCATATCTTCTTCATCTAAGCACCATCCTAATTTGTCTTTACTTGGCACACATTCTAAAATGTTTTTAACAGGCATTATCCCTGCTTCGTGGAAAAGTGCTACAGTAGTACCATTACATAAAAATGGTGATATCTTGAATCTCAACAACTACCATCCCATATCTAAACTGCTTTTCTTAACAGAACCACTTGTTAATCAACAACTATGCTCCTTTAAACTATGCTCATTAAACATACTATAACCACAGCAATCTGCTTTTCGCCCTGGTCGCAGCACAATAACAGCTACAGTCTCATTTACAGATAACATTGTCTCCTACCTGGATAAAAACCAGGTCTGTGTAGCTCTCTTCATTGACATCTCAAAAGCTTTTCATTCAGTTGATCACAAAATCCTATTCCATAAACTGCAGTCCATAAATCTAGATAATCTCTAGATAATCTCACAGAAAGAACTCTGTTGTTGCTCAGTCAAGCTCCCTTAAAATTAGAAATGGGTTACCACAGGGGTCTACCCACTGGATGAACCATTGCTGTTTACATTATGCATAAATAACTTTAAATAACTATTTCTGATCTACACTTCAATGTCCATTTCTTTGCTGATGACATAATTTTATATGCTTGTGGTTCCACCCCCAACCCAAGCTCTGACCCATCTCCAATATGAGTTTCAGTTACCACTCCCCCATCACCGACTAGTTTTAAATGCAGAGAAGACTAAATCCCTGATATTAAGCTTCAACCTAAAAAAAAAAAAAAAACCTAAAATGGCTCCCATATTGCTCCTGCAGAGTCAAATAAATATTTAGGCATTTGGCTTGACATCAGACTATCGTTCAAAAATTGTATATTCAACACTTGACACAAAAATTAAAAACCAATTTGGATTTCTGTACAGAATTAAAGGATATCTGTCTCCTTTCAACCACAAAACTATCGTGCAGTTGACCTTCATGTCTATTTGTGACTATGCCGATATTCTGCATTGTCACACAGCACCATCAGCATTTCAGATGTTAAACCCTGTATACCACAGTACATTATGCTGTATCACAAATTATAGAATTCGCACTCATCACTGCATCTGTGTTGTGTTGTGTTGAAGTAAAAGTCGTGACCCACCATGAACCTTTACCGCTTTATGATAAACAACAATAATAAAACTTGAGGTTTGGTTGGATGTGGAAAAACAGACGTTAGATTAATGCACCAGAGTTTTTAGGCTAGCAGCCACCAAAGTCTCACTATAAGCACTGGTATGTTACAGTTTTTGTATGATCAGACAGAAACCGATTAACAATTGATGATAAGAGCAAAAAATAACATGAAAAAATAAGAAACAATAGAATGCACTGCAGTTAAAAATGTGACCTCTCCCAGAGAAACTGTATGAAAGGGGAGAGGCAGTGAGTGTGAAAACAATTTACCACAGAGGAAGAAATGAGTGGGGCGGGGCTTTGAAAGTTCAAAGTTAAACATGGAAACTGTTGAGGCTCTGATAGCCATGCATGGATACAATAAAGAACGTGTTTTGCGTAATTATATAAAAAAAGGAAACTTCCAAACCACCTCACTTCTCTTATTTAAAATTAGTACAGTACTTGATCAAATAACTGCCTAACTTTAGATATCCAACAAATGTTGGGTCCAGGTATTATGTCCCTTTTAAAAGGAATGAGCTACAAGCTGTACTCAAACTAGAAACTTTCATTCCCCTTGGTTGCGTTATATCTCTTATTTTTCTTTTTTTATCTCAGGCATCTCCTGAAAAAGAGATCCTATTCTCAATGAGACTACCTGATATACTAAAAATTGAATAATAATAATAATGGAATTAATCATAATAATAATAATAATAATAATAATAAATAGCCCTGGAATGAAATGTATGCAAATATCTCAGTCAAGGTCAAAATGTTCTCCCCAGCAGTACTCCCACATAAAAATATGTAATCATATTCCTCATATCAGACCTAACTGATAATAATTGGCTGATACTGTAAGTGATATTGTTTTACAAAAGTACACTGTTATCAACAAACAAACAGAATATCAGCATAACCAAATTCCAGTCCAAAGAACTGGAGAAAAAGCCTTTTAACCAGTAATACCCCAATGTGCTGCAAACCCCATCAATTATTACTCATGGAGACCTGGCATTCTTTCATGGAGCCATAGAGCCAAGAGGCTTTTTCTCTGTTGCTCTCTCTACAGGAACATTTTTCCTTTCAGAGTGTGGATGCCAGCATAAAGCAGATGTCAGTAAAGTGGTCCCTCGGTAGGCAAGGCTGATGAACACTAATGCAAGTGGTTACCTCACCAGGAAAATGGACCACTCTGTGATGGTGCTGGCATGGTCCATTTGTACAGAGAGCGAGCAGGTGGATTGACTTGAATCAGGGGAGCGTTGAATATTTGCTCCCTTGGCCTCATCCTGTGATGCACTTGGCACACAGAGCACCCTAAAATATCAAATGGAAGTTTTAGACCTGCTTTAAGGTCATTACTGTTTTGCTGAGTTTTTTTACACTTTAATGTTCCCTTGAATGCTTTGACATGTTAGTAGATTTTTTTTTTTTTAACTTGCATGATCCTCAGTTTAAAATGGCTTTGCTACATGACTGCCACATTCTTTTTCAGCACAGATATCTTATTTCATTCAGTCTTCATTTGTGTCAAGCTACAGCTTAACACTATAAATGGGGTTCAGCTTTACAGGTGACAAAATGTATTGCTGTAACGGTTAAACCTAATTATATGATGCATCTCTAAACCAGTATAATCTAAACATGGACCCTGAAAGAATCTTTATTGTTCATGCAAGTACAAAATTTGTCTGGGATGGGGATTCTCAGAGCACGATTGTGGGATTTTTAGTAACATTGCACCTCATTAGTAACATGTTTTATGATATGTTCTCAAACATAGCAAAACAGAAGAAAAAAACCATCATGTATGCATAATGTGACTGTCATCCCTGGTATAGAGAAGCGCTGAGGCTGCCATATGGACAAATGCGATATGGTTCTTTCCTTTTTTCCTTCTTATCTGGTCAACCTTGTTTTCATGACTGGGTCCACGGAATATGTTTTTCCAGGCTACAAGTAGGCACTAGGGTCATTTAAGCTCCTCACTTGGCAGCTCGCTATGTGTAAATGTATGAATGAGGTTGAAATTGTCAAAGAGCTATATAAAAATGCCATTTACCATTTGATGTTTTTTTGGGTTTTTTTTTTATCTGTTTCTTTTATATTTGTATACTGAAGATGACTATAATCCATTTTGAACTCACCCCAAACTTGGATATACCGTCAGCTTGCTTGACCTTCAGATGATGAATCACTGTTATTAGGAAAGTATGCACATCTAATTTTGTTTCATAGCTATTACCAAAAAGTCTTTCGCCAAATATGCTCTGTGGGAAACATAATCGCTGCCTGTAATATGTTCACTCACAAAAGTCCAGGATTAGATCACATCCTGCCTTTGTTTGTGATATTGGTTAAATAATAATAAACATATGCAGGATTTCTGTCTTTAGTTATCATGTTTTTGTTTCAACAATCAGAGAATGAAGAAAAAATGAATGTAATAAGTTGCTTGGTTGTCAGGGCAGCACGGTGGTGCATAGGCTAGCACTGACACCTCACAGCCAGAGGGTTCGAATTCCGGCCTGGGCCCCACAATCCCAAAAACATGCACATTAGGTTAATTGGCTCCTCTACATTGTGTGTGTGTGTGTGTGTGGTTGTCTGTCTTTGTGTGTCAGCCCTGTGATTGACTGACTACCAGTCCAGGGTGAACCCCACCTCTCGCGCAAAGTCAGCTAGGATAGGCTCCCTGACGGATAAGTGGTAGAAAATGGATGGATGGTTGTCAGTGTTTACAAAGGGACAATATTTTGGTAACACATGCATTCTGGTTTCATGGTTCCAGGTAATTTTTTTTGTCTTTGTTCAACACTGGGCTACACAACAATATGAAAGTTTCTACATACAAATAACATACGGTTATATTTTACACAGGTGATGAAATTGAGAATGGAGGTAAAAATAATAGAGAAATATATGCAGCTACTCATATACATATGCCAAAAATTGTTATTATTGTTGCTTTATTTAGGTCCTTGCAGAGACCAACAGCCATAGAACACATCAGCTATCTACTGACAATGAATTAGAATTTCATTAGCTTTTCTAAAATCTATTTGTATTCATATGCAGTTAAAGTACAAGTCCCCTCTCAACTACAACCTCATTCTCAGGGCTCAAGTTGCTACTGGGACTATTAAGAATGACAGGCACACTGAGGTGGAAGTCTTTGCCTGAATATGGGTTATCTGGATGGCCACTGGCAACACCAAAGGCTATTGGCCCCAGAGCCTAGACTGAAATTAGACAATAGGCTCTGAGGCTGGTTTCGCAGATGCATTATAAATGTAAAAATGTTAGTTATATTAATGGGGTAGTAGCATAGATTGTTGTATACGGGCAGAATACAGATTTTATTTTTTTGAGAGGCAGGGTTGTCCAGCTCAGTTATTTTATTTTATTTTTTTCAAATTTATGGACACAATATTGAAGCTGCTATGATGAGCAAGGGGATGTGGATTTTCTTGTATCTGCATCACCTCATTCTTAGCAACTGTTGCATGTTGAATATGGCCATTGTGGTTGGACACACGTCACAATTTTGTTTAACCCTGTTAGTGACACAAAGCAACCTTTAAGGTTGAGGTTGGAACAATAGTGCAACTGTATGCAACAGAAGGTCCAAACAAGTGTAGTAATACAAACATATGCCTGCATATGGGTGTGTATCTGCACTATTTGTGTGTGTTTCTACCTGGTATTTATGCATCAGCCTCTTGCTGCTTTTATACTTTCTGCTGTGTGCATTTGTCTGTGTTCCCTTCAGCCTTTATGTCTACTGCTTTGTTTTTCTGACCCCCGTGTTTGTGTGTGTGTGTGTGTGTGTGAATGTGTGTGTTTCACAGAGGAGAGCGGGCCTAGTGGAGTGGAGCTGGCCAATGTAGTGTGGAAAGAGCTGCAGTCAATGCTGTGGAGTCAATGACCCCTGAGCCGGCAGGAGGCCCTACAGAAGAAAACTCCACAAGTACCTGAGCAGCACTGCTGGGGGGCTGCTGCTGCTCCACACTCCATTCATCCTGCTCAGCTCCCACCTCTGCTGCTGGGACTGCAGGAAACTCAGTCACCTCAGGTGTTGCATGCTGTCGGTATTCAACGACTTAATTATGTGATACACCATCAGTTTTATGTTAAAATTTAGATCTTGATCATACATTGCATATCCCTTTAATGTATTCAGGTGGTTTAACTTCAGAATTTGACTCAATGTTTCTGCAAAAGGGTGATGTACCCAATGTGCTTTGTATCTTTAACTTGAATAATAATAATAACAATGAAGAAATATTTATGCAATAGTGGTATTCTAATGCTTTACTTTAAAATTCCAGTTCCTTCTAGTTTATCAGTGTTGGCAAACCTTGTACCCCTAGAAAAGCTCTTATTGAACAGCTTTACTTTTTTTTAATCCTGGCAAATAACTTGTTTTGATAATATTAGCACATCGAAAATATAGATATGGTTATGGTTAGGGAAGGGTAGTGTTTATTGTTTTAAAAAAGAAATCAATCATTTGTAGGTCTGTTACACGATGTGGTGACTCTCATCCATACGTAGTCAGATGTCTCGCACGCTCATCCACCACCTCAACCTCCACACCTTTATGTTTGCTCCGTAAACAACAATCTTCTTCCCACATCCCTACATTGACACTGCTGTGTCGGCAGATGCCTCACAGTTGGATATCTTGAAAGATTAGCGGATAAGACTTAACCTGTCATTCTAAGTGTGACATGTTCTCGAGTGGTTTTAGGTGGTTGTACTAAATGGTGATGGGGCAGTAGGGCCGCCAGGTTGGCGCAGTGGTTGCCACTGTGACCTCACGGGACAGAGATCCTGGGTTTGAAAGCCACCGGCTCTGATTTCCTCCTACAGTCCAAAGAGAGGAGGGTGAAGTGAATTTAAAGCTAATGCCAGTATGAGAGTGAATGTGTTTGTTTATATGTGTCTGCCTGGTGATACAGTGGCAACTTGTAGCTTAAAAAACTGTGATAAGTTTACACAAACAGGTTGTGTAAATGTGAAGCCAGTTAAAAGATTTTGAGGTGAGTCCAAAAGACATATATATATATATATATATATATATATACTACTACAAAGTCCTTGTTAAAACAATTGCTCTCAATTAAAATTCTAAAGACACAAGACAATCTCAAGAAAAAACATGACATACATTTAAAGTAAACTAAGAAGTGTGAAATCTTTTTTAGATAAAGCCAGAACACTTTAGCAGCTGTTCTTTGGCCTTTGCTCAGTTACAAGTTAAAATTTCCATTTTTCTTGCCCCTTTAAGGACTACAAGTCCATGATGGATTAGTCATTTTGAACTTCTACAGTTTCATGATGAAGGTAAACTCCATCTGGTGATGAAGATCTTCTGATTGAAAGCTCAGGATCAACTACTACATAATCTTGTGATGAGATTATTTTCCATGGTCAAAAATTAATCTCAAAAAAATAAGTATACACTAAATCATATGGAAGGTAATGCACAACATAAGGAGAAGGCTAACGAACATAGTAATGAGAAACAGTTATTGGTTCCCGTCACCCTTGGAGAGAGTGAAACATGGTGGCTGATGGGAAACGAAACAGAAAGGGAGAGCTGGAGATGATGTGCGTCATGCTGGTTGATTCATCCCTCCCCACAGGCGTATGGAGTACCACAGGGATTATTCCCACCCCAACCCCTTTCATAAAACATAGAACCACACATTCACCATCTCGCAGAGGTCTCCTACAGCTGCAGCCATGTTGATGTGGGGAACGCTGACAAAATACCAAAACAGCACAGCTCCATGAAGAGCAGCAGGAAGGAAAAGTAATATGTTAAAGACACTATTTACCACATCGAGGGCAGCAAATGCTAATGTGTACAATATGCTCAGCCACTGACTCTTCACCTTTTGATCCCTGATCTTCCTCTCTGTTTCACATTTGTTAATTAATCTTATTTTCACACAGAGATCCTCACATGGAATAGTGCAAAACAGAATGTACAGTAACTGTGCGCATCAACAGGGAATCATACTTTAGAGTCACCAGGGAAAAGGTAATAATTAAAATAAAATATTTAAAACAATAATTCAGTGAAGATTGGATAGAGCTAAGGTTGTGACCATTCATCAAACTTTCTTGGAGTGATTCAAGATTATATGTGGGTGCAAGCATGCAGCAAATACTGCAGTGGCATTCATTATAAATCTGAATGCATAACACTGTAAAGGATTCACATTTTTTAACCTATTTTGACCAGTGTTTGTCAGGAAATATGTTCAGGAGATCAGCTAGAAAACAGCTATGTTATCACCTGTGAATCAAAAAAACTGTATTTTCTGTACTTTGTTGTTACCAGCTGCATTAACAATAAATTAAGAGAAAAAAGAGAGAAAGAGAGGCTTGACAGTGACACACAAAAGTCAGTGTCAGCCTGAACATGAGCGTTGCAACACTGCACTGGTGACATCATTTGGAGCCTGAGTCTGTGCAGTAGTGATCAGGCGCTGGAGCTACAGCATCATGTTCATGCCCACACACCCACCTGAATCTGAATCAGAATTGTTTTTATTGCCATGTCTTGGTGATTGGTGCATACATACAACGTAAGAATGAGTAACATATAATAAAGCAATAAAATAAAAGAGAATAAGGTAAAATCAAATAAGTAAAATAAATATGGTTCTGGAGGTAGTACAAAAGTGAGGTAGTACAGAATGGAAGTAGTGCAAGTAGGTGAGGTAAACAAAAAAATGGTCAGCAGGTGGATCATGACATGAGCATAGAACCAATCACAAGTAGAGCATGACTGTCAGTTATAATATCTTTTTATAACATGAAATGACTAATTGAAACCAAACTTCAGAAAATATTTAGGCGTGAACATACTGTACATCATTGTGATAAGAACTACCATCTCTGGGAAAAATTTACTGGACATGCTCTTTTAGGTTTTAGGCCATGTCCCTTCTGCTATATACAATATTCATGATATTGAGTACATCACTGAATACATTCCAATGTATCTTACGATAACAGTTTTATATTGCATAGTAATATAGTGATAATATTGGAATATAGTATGTGGATTAAAATCTACTGCTACACTGTCCAGTAAAACTGGTCCTGTTTATTTGTTTCATTGTTAGTAAACAATGAAACAAATAAACCAACCATACGTGACCCAGTGTGGAAAAATGTAGCCTCCTAAAAAGTACGTGAAAGAACATTCCCTGATATTGTTAAAATAAATCTGTATTGATTGGATCCAAGGCTGTGCCGATAATGTTAAAAGAAACTGCTGATGGCAATATATGAAATGAATCAGTATCTTTAATGAAATTCCAAAATTTGATAGGAATATCCTTTGACAAGGTGTAAAACCTTGCATCCACAGCCAACTTCCCATGTATACACATGTTAACAAAGGTCTGTGCTGTGGGACTGAATGTGCAGTCAGTTTGCCACGTGTTATACTGAAAGTGTAAGAGCATTTGTATCACGGAAATTCCCATCATTCAATAACCGTCTCACATCTTTATCATCCTCTATTCATGGATAGAAAATATCTTTTTCTCTAACAGTTGTGGGACTTTGCATCAAGTTCCCTCTTTTCTCTCTCTTGGCAGATCAATCCATCTGCCCTTCCTCTGTAGAACAAAGATGCCGCGTCTGTAAGACAGATAAAACAAACAGAACAAATGCACTACCTCTGGAGCATGGCGTCACATATATTGCTAAATCTATGATAAAGTCACAAAAGGAATCCCTCTCCCTTGAAGACTCAGCGATATCCTCCCCTCCCTGTATCTGTTGGGTTGAGCATACAAAGAGAATAAATTGTCCCTGTTCATGTGGGAGTCAAGCTTTGAAAATTCCTGTTTCCCTCTTGCTAACAAATGCTATACAGAAGCCATTTGGGGAGAAGTGTTGCACATAATTTTAGAAAACACAAATGCCTCTCTACTCTAAATACAAAAATATACAGAGAGCTTCAGATGCAGTTAGTCCAGAGGACCTTGCTCTTGAGGCCTGGTCGCACTGACGACTTAATCCTTAGGTCTTTGCAAAATATTTGCTTCTAGAAGCCTCCAAGGTCAGCGCTGTCAGCATGGTTTGCTGTTGACACCGATACTGACAAGTTCAAATTTTCTGATTCATTCTTGCCCCACTAATTGCGGCGGATGTAATTAATTCCAATGAAATCACTGCAGTTAGTGGATTAGTGGAAATTCAGCCATTTTACATGCTGGTGTGACCAGGCCTTCAGACATAAATGGTTTAAAACAGTGACTGGACTGTGATGATTTGATCATAGCAGAAATTACACCTGGGACAGACAGTTCAGTAAAATTAAATATTATTCCATCACATAAAGAACTGACCAAAAAATACAAAGTAAACAACAATCACAGCAATATCAAAATATCACATAAGACAACAGTGTGTTGAAGCTGTTTATCTGAATGCATTGATTCATCAATTTCAGTTATAACTGCTATCCACTGTCCAGAACGTTCCCTAATGGAAGACCGGAATACCATTGGCAGGGACTAACTGATCAACCTCATTCTTTACCTCACCTGCTAGGCTCACTAGAGAATGGTAGCTGAGTCTTGCAGTTCCTTCCATCTGTCCACCTCCTGGTCATCATCCAGAGCAGCTTTGTGTCTTTAGTCGTTTAGTGCTCTGCCTCCATCACCAGCTTCCAGGCCTTCATATAGAGTTCCTCCATCCTACGACTGTGTCTCCTGGTCACTCACCAGTTCGCCTACACTCTTTGGCCTGTCCTCCTAGTTGCACTCCAGACCTGCTCCATCTGTCTGTTTTAACCCCATATCCCAGGTTGCCTGTTGAAGTTTCTGGTTTCACCTTGGTCTAAACCATGGGTTGTCAGCTGAGGTTTCTGGTTCACCTACTCTCCAGCCCTAGGCCTGAGAGCCTAACAGGTCAGCCTCTTAGTCATTCACTGTCAAAGAAGTCCTGACCAATCAAGGCATGGACTCCGCTAGACCTCTCAAGGTATGCTGTGGTATCTGGAACTAAGCTGTCAGTAGCAGATCCTTTAAGTCCTGTAAATTGCAAGATGTAGCCTCCATGGATCTGACTTGTTTTTTCAGCACATGCCACAGATGCTCAATTGGACTGAGATCTGGAGAATTTGGAGGTGAAGTCAACACCTCATACTTGTTGTGTTCCTAAGACCATGCTTGAACCATTTTTGCAGTATTGCACGGCACATTATCCTGCTGAAAGGTGCCACTGCCATCGGGGAGTACCGTTTCCATGAAAGGATCTACTTGGTCTGCAACAATGTCTACATGAATGGCAAAAGCACCCAAGGTTTCGTAGCAGAGAATTGCCCAAAGCATCACACTGCCTCTTCTGGCTTGCCTTCTTCCCATTGTGCATCCTGGTGCCATGTCTTCCTAAGTAATGTACAAGGACACACATGATTGGATATGGTGGTGGACATGGGTCAACATAGGCACCTTGACCAGTCTGCAGCTATGCAGCGCCATGGACAACAAACTGCAATGCAATGTGTGTTCTGACACTTTTCTGTTGTAGCCAGCATTAACTTTTTCAGCAATTTGAGCTACAGTAGCTCATCTACTGGATCTGTAAACACAGGACAGCCTTCGCCCCATGTGCATCAGTGGGCCCTGGCCGCCCACTGGTTCACTGGTTTCTCCAGGGAACATTCCACAAGAGGTGTAGTTTTGGACATGCTCTGACCCAGTAATCTGGCTATCACAATTTGGTCCTTGTCACTCAAATCCTCACGCTTGCCCACTTCTTCTACTTCCAACACATCAACTTCAAGGACAAAATGTTCACTTATTGCCTAATATATCCCACCCAATGCCAGGTGCCATTATAACAACATAATCAGTGTTATTCACCTGTGGTCAGAATGTCATGGTTAATCTGTGTATATTATTTAGTTAATTAAATTCAGTTTGTATTTGCCAGTCCGCTTGCTAGCTCTGGCTGTCAATTTTCTTGTTTTGGGTTGATTTCAGAAACGAAGTCTGAAATTACTCATTTTCTCTGCGCTTGAGTCCTACTAAGCAAAATTGCTAGAGGACTCAGCCAACTTTAACCCCCAGTTTTGCACAGTTGACAAAAAGCAAGCTGTCTTGACAGTGCTGACCATTGAGTCAGCAGAGTTCATAATAGGAGAAACTATCACAGCTTATCAGCAATGTTGTGCTATTCACATTTCTTTTGCATCTTCTCTTGGAATAAAAATTGTTCCACAGAAGATGAATCTTTTTCAGTTAATAGACAGGAATCAATGGTACAAATGTGCATTTTTAATGAACCATCTGAAATTATCATTTTAACAACTGACCTAAGGTAACAAGCTCACAAGTTTGCTAACTCTCCGTTGGCAAGCTTTATATTTCCTGTTTACATTTTATTCAACAAAATGTTGTACAATAGTAAAAAGTAATGTAAATTTAAAGGATAGCATACCAGCAATAGCAGTTCATGATACATGGACCAGCCAATATGGATACTATGTCACCGAGCTTCTAGAACCAAATCTTTTGCAAAGATGCACAAATGAAATTTGCTATGCTACTTTCTGGGGTTGAGGCTTTAATGCATTCAAAAATATAACATAAAATGCCACTTTTGAAGTCAGTAGTCATTAGTGTAGACCTACTGGTACTGAGAAGCAGTGGAATGGCTGGTCTTAAATGCATTCCGGGTGGACTGGTCAGGTGCACCTATTTACATTAGATTTATAAGATACAATTTCTCCCAATCAGGGTAACACACACACCTATTACATTTCATATACATAGGATAGAATTTTTTTTTTCCATATAAGGCTTTAGGAAATATTAATTGAATTTAGAGCTTGGTTTAGTAAGAGTTCCACTTGGTTCCTTATGTATTTTAAGAAACAAGGAAATAAAATGTTGCCAGCTGAGTATATTCACACATCCTCATTGGTTCAAAAGTTGCCATTATGCATCATACCTCATGTTGTGCTCTGCTCAACTCTGGATCCAAAAGATCTGCAGTTCTAAAATAAGGTTATTATTCTTCGAAGTTGCTCCTCCTCATGTTGATGAACTAAACTCGCCATCAGATATCCAATTAAAAAAAAGAGTCAAAAACTATTTTGTTCTTATTTCTAATGAGCAGAAGAATTCCTAGCAGCAGGTCAGAGTTGATGTGCTTTATGTGGGACGATTAAGGCGGCTGAGAGAGTTAATTGAGTTTTTCTGCCTGTTGACTTGTTTCATCGACTCCTAAAAAAGTGATGCAAATCCTGCAGTAGTTGGCGGAGCTGGAATGAAGAAGATGCTAGTTAACTGTAAAGCTGTCTCATTTGCAGATGCCCTGCTGGTGAAGCCTCCCAGACTCACCTTCTCTCCTGTCAAACAATCCAACTGGTAATTATGGACTAATTACACACACAAACACACATGCACACACAACACGGGCATGTGGCGAGTCTTAGAACAGCAGATACACATTTCTCTGCAAAACCTTTTTGTTACTTGGATACATCCAGGACATGTTGAGGATGTTCAGCTTTGTGTATTTTGCATTTAATTTTATTTCTTAAAAAGGCTATACCTTTAGAGATTAAATGCAACTGTAAATGAGCCAATTTAAGTACGTTGATGAATTGTTATTATTATTATCGATTAGAATGGACCATTAATTTTTGTGTTCAGTGGCTTTTAACTCTTTAACTTTGGTGGAAACTGAATGTCCACTGAGTGTGGCTGCATTGCTTCTTTATTTGTCCACAAGTTATTATCCACATCACATGTTCTCTCAATCTTCCTGGGAAAGAGCATTTTTGATACATGATCCACCCTTACATGTACCTCCAGACATCCAGTATTCATAGCATTGAAGGAGGACACCTGATCAGGTGGCTGGTGGTCATAAACTTTCACAAACCATCTCATTTTAACTTCAGTTTTTGGATTATATTTTTTGTGTAACGGGGACGGTTGATGTTGTTTGCCATCATTTGTATTAAAAGCAAATTAGAAAGGATCCTTTCTAACTGTTTCAATGTTCATTTGGGCATCCGACTATTGTTTTACATAAGACTTGAAAAATTATGAGCATATCCTTTGAGACATTTTGCTTTGGATGGTGTGCAACATGTCGTCTCATCACCTGTAACTGATCAAATGAACCAACAGGTCTGCTGCTATCAGTGTCATACCAGAAATAAAAGAAATATTTTGAAAAAATAAAGGCCATCTATATTCACAGGATGTGATATATCATATACAGTATGATGTTTATGATGCACAGATGCTCTGTGGACATTTGAATGTGACCTTAAATTGAGTACTATTACACACATGTATACAGTACGTGGGTATGTGGCTATATATTGGGTTATACAAATAAAATCGACTTTACACCTTATGCTCACCCGTAAGAGTAGCTGCTGACACAGAGTGCCATTTCTTGATGCAGTGTATAATAGTATAAATAAGTAAATCAGTACACATTCAGACTGGCTCTCACAGTAACAATCACAAAACTGAGACAGCTTTGATAAGAACAGATCACTTCAAGCAAGTGAGAACAAAGAAATAATTGCACAGAACTTTCCTCTGCTGGCATTTCTTTCTTACTCAGAGAAATTAGACTTTTCTTTTTTCATGACAATGTTTTGAAATTCAGCTAATTAAAGTGAGTATAGCTGTCAGCTTTAAACCGGTCAACATTTCTTAATTTTCAACGAGTTGTTTCATGGTAATCGCTCGCTGACTCCACCTCAGTGTGATGGTCATAGTTCAGCTGTCAATCAGAGACATGCACTGATTGGCTGTTTAGCACTACCATTTACAGTCACCAACTACTGTCTCATCACATTTAAAAAGTTTATATAGTTTAATATAGCATTTTGTTATGAGCATTGTTTATTGACTCACACCAGATAAGGAAAGTAAAAAAAAAATAGTTCTGTTCCTCTTCATTGATCTGTCTGCTCCCCGTTGGTAAGAGGTGAATAATCCAGACAACTCAGATACAAAACCAGTAAAATTCAGCTCCTCTGCTGTTTTCTGTAGTTTCTGTGGTCACAAAAAAACTGCAGTGCCAAATTGAAAAGTTCAACCATCATGAAGCCCCAAATGTGTTTGTTGTGTTCTTCCTGCTGCCACCGGCCCCTGAAGCGCGCCGTGCCATCGTACTTGCTCTGAAGACCATGGAGGCAGCAGCAGCTGTCTGAGAGGAACCTCAGCTCAACATGCTGCAGCCAGACTGTTAACTGGACAAAACAAGAGAGATTACACACAGCTTATTTTAACATAGTTCCAGTTTTAAGGGTGTATTGGTTCATCCTATCAGGCTTGACCATTTCAGTCCACATGTGTAGTCCACATTTGTAGTGTGGGCTTGGAGCAGGTCTTCAACCATGACCCCTGTGGCACTATATTCCTGTTATTGTAGGAATATGGTGTACTGGGGCTACTGCTATGAGCCATCCAATCTTTGTACAACCAAAGTGAGGGATGTGTCACAATGCTGACATCCCCCCATCCAGACTAAAAGCAATTGTACATTTGCTGCCCAGGACCCAAAACTCTTAACAGTGTTTTCTTTAATCTCTACAAAAATCAAATTTCTCTTAACCTGGGTTTCTGGCACGCCAGCGAAAACGCTGAACACTTTTGCTACTTATCAATACACAGTAAAATGTGAGCATTCCTATGGAAGCCCAGGATTTGTCTTAAATGATGTTTTGATCCATTTACAAGTGACATTATAACCTGACTCAGCTGCCTTTATATCTTACTCTCACCAAAGTTAAGAGCATATAGTTCCTCTTCACCTGTTATCTACATTGTGTCTGCTCAGGCTAAACTACACTCTCGATTTAAAATTTCATCTTAATGCTAGTCAACTCATGCTCAGGGTAGGAATTACTGAAGATCATACTGAATTTCCCTGGGCATCGATGGCAGCTATCTATCTATCCATCTATCTATATTAGATCAATACTGGGGTAATGTCATACTGCTGAGTTCCAAGTTGCAAGTTCTTAACAAAGGGAATATGACAAGTTATTATCATCTGGTGGCACTCAGTCAGCAACTGAAAAGGCAATGGATAGTGAGAATTTGGAGGGATATCAGGACATTTCTTAAGGTGAAACAACATATGTACTTGTACAAGCCCTGAATGGATGGCAAGCTGGCACCAGCACCAAGGTTTTTTTTTTTTTTGGTTGTTTTTGTTTTTTGTTTTTTTTTCTTTTTCCAGCAGTCCTGACTGTACATTACCGTATGTTCCTATCCTGTTTGGTGGCTGACACAAACCACACAGTGATGGTTGTACAGAGAACAGACTGACGGACTGGATGACTAAAGAGTGCATTTCACTTTCGCTTCATAGCAAAATCTGATTTGTTTCTTATAGTTAATTTGTTCATTTTGAATTGTATCCTTCTGTTATCTGTTCTAAAACTCCCTCCTCCCTGCTTCCTTCTTGTCTTTGTAAACAGTATCATCATCATGTTTTGGCAGCCCACCATGGAACTCAGAATCCACCCCCAGTCTGTCTGTGAGCTGTCTTGTTATCCCACGTGCTATCATCATCAGAGCCCAACTCCCCATTCAGCCCAATTCATCTGAGCCTCCAGCTGCTCCCTCCTCGGCTATACATAATATTTACTCGGCCTGGCCCTGGTCCAGCTACTGAATGCAAATGATAGATGCTGGGCTCTGTTGAGGGGAATATCATCCACGTTTTGCTCAACACACGGAAGTGGCCTGCCAAGCTTGCTTTCTAGGTCAGAGCTTGGTGCCGTCGAGATCCTCTCGCCCATCTGGAGAGAGAAAAGCACAGTGTCCTTCACACAGAGCTGGCAGTCTTCTGCACACTGCAGCTCTGCGTGTGAGGAATGAGCTGCAGAAACGCCCACCTGACCAACAGGTGGCAACTAAGCACTTTTAGCATAATTTGGTGTTGAGTTGTTTGAGATGCTTGTATACACTTTTCATTTATCCATGCATGTTCTACACCTCTTATCCATGCAGGGCTGGAGCCTATTGCAGCTGACTACGGGCGAGAAGCGGGGTACACCCTGGACTGGTCGCCAGTCAATCGCAGGGCCAACACACAAAGACAGACAACCACACACTCTCACACTCACACCCAGGGGCAATTTAGAGTAGCCAATTAACCTAACGTGCATGTTTTTGGGATTGTGGGAGGAAACCGAAGTACCCGGGGAAGGCACAGAGAGAACATGCAAACTCCACATAGAAGGGACCAGACCCAAACTCAAGCCCAGTCCTAAACAACGCACCACCGTGGGGCCCCTTTTCATTTATTTATTCATTTATTGTTTTTCAGATGTCTGAAGAGAGAACATTTTGAGACACACCAGAATTACATAAGGATATTCAATTTCATTTGTGTTTGTCCAGGACATAGGGGTGTCCAAAATGTGTTTAGCCTAGCTTAGCACAAACAGTGGAAACGGGTATACTAAAAACAAAAGAACAAAAGTATTTCTAGCTTATTTTGTGCAGAGCAGAAAGTCTATTGTATGTGGCAACATAGTGATACAAAGATGATATTGGCATAATTTACTGAAAATAAAGACAACCAGCTGTGTGGATTCATAAAACATAGTGGAAAGATGGGAAGCAAAATTTTGCCAATGAAAATTCATCAATTTTCAATTAATTAATACTGCTGCCGAGAGTCCACACAGAAGGGCATGAACTTAAAAAAACAATACATTGTACAATAGTATAATTGTTATAACAATACATATTTAAATTTGTCAAATAGCCAGCTCACCACATAATTACTGAAGTTGGAGCGGGTCTATGATTTTAATCAAAATAATCTGTGCTGTCTACGGAAACTGCTGTTGAAAGTCCAGTTTGTCCCAGAGGATGTGTATAGATGTATTCTATTGAACTCTGTCTGTGTGGTATGTTAATTTCACTTATGAAACACACTACACGAATTGTAGCGTCCCATCACCTCCATGCTGTTTCAAAGGCTTTACCTCAATGCAGGCAAAGAATCAAATCCTTGGGGAACTCCCTGATTCTCACTGTTGTTCTAAGGATCTGATTTAATTATGTAGTACAGCGTTTCGACATGAAATACTGGCTATCTTTGAGCATAAATAAACTGTAAGATTCAAAAGTAGATCATGTCATATTTTGATGTGGACATAGCTTGATGACAGAATATGTAAGAGATGTGCGCTCATTTCAAGCAACACTTCCATAACCCTGTGATGGCCCCATGTTATTTTTAGAGCGTTCACCAATGATAATGAGCATGTAAATGTTTGGTTTTCTTCCAGCACTACAGAGAGGGACAGCCAGTCTCTTTCCCCCATACAGATTTCTCTGGTTAAATCATCCCAATTAGCCAACAAACCCAGACGGTGTCTCTTGGGAACATGCTCCCTGCAGGAGGTCCAGATTAAATGAATCAGACTGTGCAGCAACGCTTGTGTTCCTTTAAAAAAAAAAAACAACACTTTTCTTCTTTTCAGTCTTTGATTCCAGACTGAATGGATTTCCAACAGATACATATTTAATGATTGTGCCTTCCACACCTTTGTGACTCCATATAGGGATTTGAATTTTAATCTTTTCTGGAACATTTTCACATGCTATGGTCCCTGTGTACTCGGCTCTGTGGACTTACATGATGTATAATGAGGATCTCCTCAGCTACCTGACAATCACACACTATGAAAGTCACAGTGCAGAGCCTGAAATCCTTTTGTTCACTACAAAGAACTGTTTTAATATTGTATTTTAATAGGAATTTCCATAATTTAAGCTTTTGTTCCACTTGACTTTAAGAGGATATCATCAGAGGAAGCACATTCCCAACCCCTACAAAGTAATACATCAAATGCTCATGTAGAATTTCTTCTCTTACTTTTGATTTCTAAGAACATTTAATATATCATATTTAACAACTTTGATCAAAGGGCTTTTTCTATCAGAGTGTGTCAAATAGAGTTTAGTCAAAGTTTAATCAACGAAACTACATCTGCTTCTTTCTCTTCTTCTTCGTTCCCCATTAAACTAAGCCCTGCTTCATGGTTTCTAACTTCCCTTCGTCTTCCCTCTTCTTCCTTTACATTTAAATGACAACATTTAAAGCTCAAAAGGTAATTGTCTCCTGGTTCATTTCATAGAAAACAACAAGAAAACATGCACATTTCATCCAGTTACTGAGCGTCTTCTGACAACGATGTGAGCAGAACACCAGCAGCACCATGACTCCATGCAGCACTACCCTTAAAACCTCAACACTAGTTATGTCACTAATTTATATCAAGGAACTTTTTCAACTTCAAGGCTAAAGCCTGTTTATTGCAAGTAGTCTTTGCTGTTCTCTATGGTTGAGATATTGCATGACAAATTCATTACAAATCAAGGTTCTAAGAATATCTGTCACGCCTTGTGTTTAAGTTGTGTTCCATCTTTTGATTTTTGATCCATGTGTCATGTTTCTTATGCGTCTTGTCATGTCTTTCCATGTATTAGGTCCTAGGTTTTTGTCATGTCCTGTTTTATTTTGAAAGCGTCACTTCCTCTGTGTGTCTCTGTTTCATGTAACTTTGCTTTTGGTTTATCCTGATTGCTTTCTCCTCCCTTAATGTGTTTCACCTGTCTCTCGTTATGTTGTCTATTTAGTCCTCGTCTTCCCCGTCACTCTTTGTCAGGTTGTTGTTTTGTCTTCTTGTCAGGAATTGTTTGCCATGTCAGGATTGTCTTTGTCTTGTCTTGCCAGGATTTTTTGCCACAGTTTTATGCTGATCCCCATGCCACAGTGTGTGCCTGTTTTGAGTTGTTTTGATTTAAATTAAAGACTATTATTTTGGACCTCCGTCTGCCTGCCCTTATTAGACTCTGCATCAGGGTTCAGCTCTCTGCGTCAGCGACGACGCTGCTTTGTGACAATATCAAATAAAAACAGGCAGTTAGATTGAGTTGCCACTCTTTTATGGCCCTCTTCTGAAGCTATATACAGGTCTAAGGACTTTGACTTTAAAAGGCTTTTGCCCTCCTCCTCAAAAACAAGTTTTGTACAGTCTGATCCAACACTTCAGTCAATGCACTATTTTTCTATGAACTTCATAAATCACAGAGATTTCATGTGAAAAGGACTTAGTAAATTTTAAACCAGGTTTAAATTTCTGTGTCATGACAGCGCAAAAAGCACCAAGTTTCAAGTTCTGAGCATCATTGTCCAGCTCTCCCTGTGGGATCCTGAGGCATTCCCAGGAAAGATAAGACATATATTCCTGGATGTGCCTGGAAAACCTACAAAGAGAGGCACCTAGGAGGCATCTTAATCAGATTCCTGAATCACCTGAGCTGGCTCCTTTGGGTGCAAGGGAACAGCTCCCCCTGGATGTCCAAGCTCCTCTCCCTCAAACTCATTTATAATGCCCTGATGATTGTGATCCCCTTGGAGCACGTCTCATGATGCCCACTGTAGAAAATCAGACCTACCGCCCCGGTCTGGCACTCCACGGATACCAGGGCAGCATTTCAGCGCAAATATCATTCACACACACATTAAAATAAATATCAAGCTAATATCAATACATCAGTCCTGTGACACTATCTACAAATAACGTGATGCCATTTTGAAATTCTCTCTCATCATGGAAAGTTCCTCTGTACAGGACGTTTCCACAAACAACAAGACAACCAGGTTGAAGCTAAGAATGTAATTGTTTTTCTTCTGATTTTTTTTTTTTTTTTCAGTTAGAAAGATGTTCCCACAATACACATTTCTGACTGTACTAATCAACCACCACTTTCATACTGCATTATTCTAAAGTCTTTCAGGGCACACCGAGTCACTCGAGTCTATATGACCATATTCCAGATTTTCACACATCCTTCGCTCGCACATGATTGCAGAATGCTAAATGAGACTATAGTATTCATTGGAGAACAAAATATGTTGATTCTTAAGAAGGATTTAGAGACCAAATCCGGGGCAACAGGAAATTGAAAATCAAGTCACACCATGCTAAGTAACCTTTAAAACGACAGACTCTTCCTTTGGTAAATCTCTTTCTCTAATATTCCCTTTGCAGCTTCATTAGCACAATGTATTCTTCATTTAGTTTCTCACAAAAGCCCTGGGAGAATACAAGACCCCTCTGAGCTATAATAAAGGCACCCGAGCATGTGCCTGAAATAAACTTATTAACCAGTGCCAATTAGGCAAACATTTTGTTTTGGATTCTATTGCCGAGGAGACCTTGTTAAGACATTGCCAAACAAGCGCTGAAACAGAAGGCCTTCAGTTTGTGGTGGACAGCAAAAACAGCTCCAGGAGTTGAGGAAGTGTGAACTAGGCCTGGACCAAAATATTTATTGGCCCTTTATTACATATTTACTGTTGCTATAGTAAAGGGAGCCCTTAACAACACTGACTATAATAAGAATTGGATCAAATTCCACATCATTATACATTAAAGTATTTAGTAACACCTAGTGGGAGCCATAGGCAACTACAAGCTGATCAAATGAATGCTGTCATCACAACCCCACTTGCTTTTTTAAGCTAAATTGAAAGCAAACCCCGAGCTTCACACATGTAAACAAACTGGCATGTGCAGAAGAATAGGAAACTGTCTGATCATTTCAAAGAGTGTCAGCTATGGTCGCTAATCCTGGAAGCCTATTTTCTCTGTTTCCTTTAAGTTAGGTTCAAGACAAATTTTCAACTTCATTTGGAGTAATACTAAAAAAAAAAAGCAACCTTTGTTACTGATGGCATAGAAGTAACATTTTGGATTTATCTGTATTGGTGAGGAAACAGTTCTTTGTCATAGCTTCTGACAGTTAGGAAACATGCACCACTCTTACCCTATGTGCCCCTATATAGACAAAAGTATCCAGACATACATCTTTATGGGGTTATTTTTCAGGAGTTGTGCGAGGCCCGTTACTTTCAATGAAGGGAAATCTTAATGCTTCAGCATACCAAGACATTCTGGACAATGTTATGCTTCTAACAGTTGGGGGAAGGCCTTTTTCTATTCCAGCATGACTGTGCCCCAGTGCACAAAGCAAAGCTCCATAAAGACATGGTTGGATGAGTTTGGTGTGGAAGAACTTGACTGGCCCACACAGAGTCCTGACCTCAACCCCATCCAATACCTTTGGGATGAACTGGAACAGAGATTGTAAGCCAGGACTTTTTGTCCAACATCAGTGTCTGATCTCAAAAATGTTCTAATGCATGAATGGGCAAACATTCCCACAGAAGCAGTACAAAATCTGTTATAGCAGAAAGCTGTCTATGTATTTAGAATGCAATGTCATTAAAGTCTCTGTTGGTGTAACAGTCAGGTGCCCCAATACTTTTGTCTACATACATACATTTGTGTGTACATGTGTATGATGTATTGTCCCTCATGGATGTAAAGTTGAACAATGTCCTATTTTTCTTTTTCCTTGTAGTCCCTGTAGCCTTGTAGTTTTAGTTAGGGGAGCATTTCAGTCACAAATATTTGCATATGGGCCGAGTACTCATTTATTGATTTGGATTGTTTACAACAGAGCTGAGGCCGACATAAGAAGTTTAAAAAAAAGTTTTGATTAGTATACCAAGGGAGAGCAAAAGGGTACCAAAAAGTAGCAAACTTAGGACAGAGCCTTGAGGGACACCCATCCCAGTCACCAGAACTAACATCGGCACTGTATATTTCTACAAACAGGGGATATGTTATGTTTCATATGCTTGCCCAAACAACACTTGGCTAGCTAAAAAGATTGTTGCTTGAAGTGTTCTCGAACAGTGGTCTCTTGATTGGTAGCTGTCTAAGCCAGCTGTCAACACCCATCAACACCTTCTACACCTGATAGGAATGTCAGCTCGTATAAATTAAACTGAACATGATATGACACCTTTTGTATAAATGTTTATGTAATACATATGAAATGTACAAAACTAACATGGTGACTGGACTGGAGACAACACATTAACAATGTAGAGAACTGTGCATTTTGACTGCAAATGTAATACTAACACACTTAATTAATGGCTCAGCCATCTTGCAGCTGGTTGGATGTGTAAAACACTAAAATAAACACGATGCAAATAAGTGGTGTAGGATTTTCTATAAATTTCTATTTTGTTCATATCTCACTGTGGTCGGCACACACAAATGTGTTCACACATTTCTCACTGCCTACAGACCACATGTGTAGTCAGCGAATTCAGAAGAGACCCTGACTATCTGTTAGTGTGTTAGATTCCCTTTTAAATTAATGGCATCAGTCTTCCAAAAATCCGAACCCTGGTGTGAAATAACCCTGTCAGCTGACCTGTTTTAAAAAGAATATAAAGCCACCCATACAGCTTTAATGAGGACAGAACTGGCAAAGTTTCACAGTTAATTAATAGTCAGATATATGTCGGTAACTGGTACTTTCAGACCTGCTAGTGTTGTGAAATCACATGTTCACAGAGGAACATACCAGTCTCGAGCATAGAGCGCTGTGCATCTGATGCTCCACAGATAGATAATAAAACGGCAGGTATCCACATTGTAGCTATGAATCCAATTAAAACAGCAGTGCAGTGACATGGAGAGAAATATTAAAATGTGATAATATCAGCGACGTCTGCCTGGGTGGCTGCTGTTTCTTTTTTTCTTGCTAGCCTCAATAACACCTCTCTACAGCAAGGTACATATCCTGACTCTAAGACACAGGAAATTAAACTTGTTTTCGTTCCACTGATAGTTCCTGCCAGGAGATTAGATCACCATGGTGAACTCACCCCACTCACCCCTCTGGTGTCAGACTGTCCCTCAGAGGCCACTGTAGGGGCCACATGTCTTTCCTGCCAATAATCACCCCATTAAAATGAATGATTTTGCCCAGACCGTGTACTGTACATAATCGTCAATTAGCCACTGGCGTCGAGATGGCACCTCTGCTAACCTCTAAGAGTCTGCTGGAGCCTCATTATGGGGAGTGTGACTCACTCATGATCACAGCCAGTCTCTGGGCAATAATGGGAATTGAAACATCAGCTTCATGTTCATGAGATTCACACAGAGCAATGAAATGAACTGCGTGCAGCATGTTCTCGCTGCTTGATCATCTAAATGAGAGGAGGCTTTGTTAGATTTGGTTTGTTTTTTAATGATACAATTAGAAAATTATGAAGAGGGGGAGAGAGGGCAGGAGGTCATGTTAGCAGACAGACTGCTTTAAAGCATTTCTAATTCTGTAACTCAGTACCCTGTCTGCACTGGATGAATCTCCCATTTTTTAGTCAACTATCACATGTCTGACAACTCACATCAGCTTCAGTTTTAATGACTTCCCACATGTAACTGTGACCCGAAGTGTATTTTTGTAGTTCGGGTCTATTTTCTTTGGACTTACTTTGGCCAAAGACAATGTGAAGTGTGGGCACTAAAATCTAGGCACATAGGATCACTTTTCAGGTCACGCATTCACGTTCCTGCTGCAGAACCAGCCCACCAATGCCACAGATCCATTGAGGAAGCTTTTGGGGCTTTTTCAAACATGTGTCTGAATTTGACTTGGAATGGTCAGCCCAACGCATCGGGAATTTAAAGGTGTGTCTTTAACTGATGGCATGCTTGTCTTGAGTCAAAAACATTTAAAAGCAGCAGGCTGATCTAGAAAGTGAAAACAGAAATAAAACACATTTTATTTTCCCTATTATTTTTGCTGTGTGTGTGTTTTTTCATGACACAACACCACATTTGAACAATGTTGTACCTGTTGGAGGTGGACTGTTTGAAAAGGTTCTGTAAAATAGCCTTTTGTCCACAGCTTGGCATCTGACATCTCACTGTGCTGTTTCTACTGCTTCTATTTGTACTGTTCCTGCAGCACTGAAGAATAGTCACTAACATATGTTTGCTAATTTACAGTAAAAGTCCTCCATTATTTGGTTACTTAAAGGGTTTGGGGTCATCAGGGGTTGAATGTGGTTGGTGAGGTTACCTAAAACATTCTTGGAGATAGGCCAAGCAGGCAGTGGTCCACCATTTCAGGTGCAACTTGGCACAACTCAGTGGAAACTCAACTAATGAACTAATGGAAACTCAAATATGCATGTAATGGTTTAACTCAGCATGGCGAGGCCTCACTTGTAGCAGTGTGGCCATCTAGTTGTACTGCTCCTTCTCCACCCATATACCCACCCAGCCAACATTTTGTTTAAATATTTTCTCTGTCAGGTAAAACCCACTTTAGACACAGTGCAGCTAGGCTGGTACAGTAAAACAGTAAACAAATGGTTTCCTTTCTACAAGGAAACAGTTTACTTCATGTATTGCAGTTAATCCCAAATTTCCCAGAAGGCACAAAAAATTCAAAATTTGCCATAGCTATTTAATAAAGTTTATTGAATTTCTTCTGACCTCCAAAAAGTGTGCAATTTTTGTGAGATTCTGGAGGTATTGCAGTTCTAAATTTGATGGTGAAATCAACTGAAAGTTCAAAAACAAGCACAAACACATAATTTGAATTATTGGCTCCTGGTTGTTTCAGTAGGCGCTCCTTCATTGTGGGCCACAGCTGCAGGTCACAGTCACGTGCACACTACAGAACAAATATGGCCATATGTGGCTCAGACCTCTGAACTGGTTGGAGCTATCGGATCTCATATGCATTCTCAATGCATCTTTGGTGCATTTGCTTCTGTACTTAGAGCTGTTGGGAGATACTGATATCAGGTCTGAACAGGGACTTGGAGAGTTTTACCAAGGCAGAATAACACAGAAGTCATTCCAGGCAGTGTAATCATCCAAGAGACATTTTATTGACTGTGCTTTAACTGTGTCAGGACTTATGGCTTTTCATTTCAAAACTTAAGAGTACTCCCCCTGTTAAGCATTATAAACCTATAACAACTGTCAAACTCAGAATAGAATTAAATTTTTAAAAAAGGAATAAAACTGATTAGTCTTCTTTGCTACACACATTGTTCTTCCTTGTCAAAACCTGAGGCCTATATTACCCTCAGACTCTCAGTGTGCGATGCTAGTAGCGACTATACATCTCTCTCTCTCTCTCTCTCTCTCTCTCTCTCTCTCTCTCTCTCTCTCTCTCTCTGTATATATATAGATAAAAAATGCAGGGGAGGGAGTACTCTTATATGCACATATATTAACAAATGTGTTGGAGAAGTTTAAATTCTCCAAATCAATCCACCAATCAGAACGGAGGAAGAATAAGCTGAAAATTGAATTAGATAATCAACAATAGCTTTGCGTAAATGTATCTGACTT
The DNA here is from genome assembly GCF_020382885.2 of Scatophagus argus. NCBI lineage: Eukaryota > Metazoa > Chordata > Actinopteri > Scatophagidae > Scatophagus > Scatophagus argus. The sequence goes on along the minus strand of NC_058510.1, from coordinate 18,515,643 downwards.
GTGAAAATGCAGACTCATTGGAAGACAGAGAGAAGGCACAGAAAACACTTCTCCAAAAAAAAAAGCTTGATGACAAAACCACGGGTCCTGTGAATGAAATGATTAGGAGAGAAAAAAGAGGCATCCTTTGCTTTTTTCACAGATTTTTTTTTGTGCTCAGTTAAAATGAGAGCTTTGGGGGCAGTTGGGTGAGGACCCTGTCGGGATGATCTTCAACTCCCATCTAAAGCAGAGCTTTGACTGTATTCCGGTGGTGGTGGGGGACATGGAATCTGAGTGGGTCGTGTTTCATAGTTGAAGCAGCAGTACTAAGCTGCGGTCAGAAGGCCACTGGTGCTAGTCGTGGTGGTGATTCTTGAGTCCACTGGTGGACACCAGGGGTGAAGGGGGCCATCAAGCTGAAGAAGGAGTCCTATAGGGCATAGTTGGCTTGTTTGACATGCCCCTGCAACATTTTGTGGTCATCAGAGACAGTGCCTTTGGAATGGCACGCTGGGATGGTGGTCCCCCTTTAGTGTGTTCCAACTATAGATGGATCACAGTTCTCAGCCTCCTTGGGATAGTTTACACCAGGATGCTGGAAAGGAGAGTCTGTCTGCTTGTTGAATCTCAGCAACAATGCAGTTTTCGCCCTAGTTGTGGAACACTGGACCAGCTCTACAACCTCACAAGAGTGCTGGAGAGGTCATGGGAGTTTCCCTAACCAGTCCACTTGTGTTTTGTGGACTTGGAAAAGGCATATGACCGTTTCCCTCAAAGTAACCAGTGCAGGGTTCTCTGGGAATATGGGGTGTTGGCCTGTTGCTACAGGCCATCCGAGCTCTGTATCGTCAGAGTGAGAGCCTGGTTTGCATTGCTGACAATAAGTCAAACTCGTTCCCAGTCAGGGTTGGACCCTGCCAGCACAGCCCGCTGCCACTGCTTTTGGTCATAATCTTTACAGACAGAATTTCTACGCACAGCCAAATGGCAGGAGGTGTCAGGTGTCAAGCTGTGGGTAGTGACTAAAAGAATGAGATCACAAACACAAGCAAAGGGTTGGAATTTCCTTCACAGGGTGACTGGGCTCAGCCTTAGAGATGGGGTGAGGTGATTGGACACCTGGGAGGACCTCAGATTAGAGCCGCTGCTCCTCTCGCATCATGAGGAGTCAGTTGAGGTGATTTGGAGGAGCAGTAGGAATAGGTTCCATAGCAGACCCAGGACATGATGGTGAAACGATGTCTCATGTCTGGCCTGGGAATACCTTGATGTCCCCCCCAGGACATGCTGGTGGAAGTGGCCATGCCTAGAAAATGAATCAAGATGAGACCAGATGAAACGAGGTTTGTATTGAGAATTAACATGGCCACAAAGTTGAGTGGGATTGAGGTTGTTTTGCATTGGTTGTGAATGACTTTTTCTCAAACAAAAAGGATATATATTTGTTCATGCACAGTTCTACTAATGGAGTGGTTCACTGCACCATGGATGGTTTGATATCATCACCGCTTCAGCTCAGCAGACTTTTAAGTACCCATTCAGGTCACTTTCTTTAGCAGAGACAGACTTAATTTGTACACAAATGAAATCTGATGGAAGGAGTTTGTCCTTGTCATTGCATTTGGCCACAGTTGCTTTTAAGAATATGTGGGAGGGAGAAGGAGATGTTTTTGTTTCTCCCCTGAGTAGCTACAATAAAAATTAATTCAGACTTTTTCCAAAGCATTATTATACATGTGTTGTGCTCACTGTGAGCTCCTGGATTCTCTAAATGGTGGGAGTTTTTTGTATTTAAAAGGTTGTGCAAATGTTGGCTCCATCATTAATGGTCAGTAAATGTGAATGATGCAGGCCGCTGCTTTTTCTTTCAGCTTTGCTGTCGCTTCAGACATGGAGTATGATTTTCAGTCTAGTCACATTCACCAAACTGTCTTTCTCTCTATCTCTCTACGTTCTACGTGTTCTCAACCCAACCTGCCACATGCTGCTTTGTGGTATATGGTGATCATCTCATCCTGATGCGTTTGTGGATGACACACACAGGCTTCCTGACACAAAGAATTTCTAACTCATGCATGGAACAACACTTTGCTTAAGTTTAGGCACAAAAACTATGTGGTCAAGTTAGGAAGTGATCACAATGATTCTGTGTCTGGATGAGATGTGAAGGATCATGCCAAATTGACAAGAGGGTTCAAGGGTTCCTGAGTTACTGCAAAACCTAAATCTCTATAAATAAAAGATATAAAACTCTTCATTCTTGAAGGACCAAGCTGTGTTTCCACATAACTTGCAGTTTAAGTTGACAGTTTAAGTCAACTGTGCAAATTAAGCAGCAGAATTTGTCAAATGTAAAACACAATATACAGTAGTCTGAACAAAATGTAGACATAAAAGCATAGGCACAATAAGAGAGAAGACACACCACTTAAAGCATTTTAGAAAAATCCATAATATCAAAGATGGCGCTTGCACATTATATAGACAAATGTATCCAGACAAACATCTTTATGGGGCTGCTTTTCAGGGGCTCGGCTTGGCCCCTTACGTTTAGTGAAGGGAAATCTTAACGGTTCAGCATACCAAGACATTTTGGGACAATGCTATGCTTCCAAATATGTGGCAACAGTTTTGGGGAAGGCCCTTTTCTATTCCAGCATACACAAAGCAAGGTCCATATAGACATGGTTGGATGAGTTTGGTGTGGAAGAACTTGACTGGCCCCAACAAAGCCCTGACCTCAACCCCATCAGACACCTTTGAGATGAACTGGAACAAAGCTTGTGAGATGCCTTGAGAGGCCTTTTGGTCCAAAATCAGTGCCTGACCTCGCTATGTCTCCACTGCATGAACAGGCAAAAATACTCTCTATGGCTAATACATGGATTGCCCCAACCAATGCATTTTAAAGCTCAGATATTCAATAGGTCATGTTAGCTGCAGTAACATAGCATGCAATCCATAATAGCGGCCAACCATCATAACTGAAACAGAAAGTGTCTAGCGCTCACTGCCGAAACAGAGATAGGAATAAAGGAAGCCGCGGTGCAGGGAAGGTGCACCAAAGTAAAAAGAAAAAAATGCACTCAGGTAACAGATTTATTTTAGCAGTTTACAGCTGATGATGAGGACAGTGGAAGAGAGGCAGAAACATCAAAGCAGCAGGTGCTTTGTCATGCTTACATGTGCTGTGAACTAACTAAAGAACAAAATATTTTTCTTAACCTTAGGGATTCAGTGCTGGAGCAGAGTAAATTTGATTAAATTTCTTCTAGATTTCTCATCAGTTCTTTTTTTTTTTTTACATTACATTCCATGAGGCATTTAATATTTGATAGGCAGTCCAGCAATAAAATAAATTATTTATGAAATACTTACTCTGCAGGTGAACATGACTCTTAACAAGAAAGAAAAGGATGGAAGGGAAACCACCACAGGCCCAATTAGAGGTGCAATATTAAATGTTATTGTGTGACTGTGCTGTAAATCACAGCATCATTCATATGATTGGGTTGTACTACATCATTCAGGTTATTTGTTGTTGCATGAAAAGAAACGGTATGAATGGCAAGTTGGTTGCTCAATACACCTCATATGTATGTGCACGTGTTTGACTATTCATCATAAATATCGTAAAAAAAAAAAACAAAACAATATTTGATGCTCATGCAAGTCCAAGTGTTTTGCAGCCTGATATGGTCTAACAGATTGTATACATATAATTAGTGGTCATCTGGAAATTTCAGATGCAGCCAGAAAGGGAAAGGTTTGATGCAGAGGTCATGTCAAATCATCTGTCATTATATTAATTCAACTAATTCACAATGGTTAGATAAACCTTGGGAAATTGGTTTGATCTTTCTACATATTAACCTTGCAAAAACAAATAGTTTTTTTAATTAAAGATATATTGATCGCTAAGCATGTTCCATCAGTTCAAATTTGGTGTATCAGATAGGGACAGCATGTCCAGGTCTGGATTAATCCAGGATGGCTAGGACCCTTCAGTATCAGCAGCAGAGACGTGACGAGGCCACATGATAATCACCAGACATCTGAGCTTCTCTCATTCAGATCAGCCAACAGCGAACTGACAGCTCAGGTATTGAAGATGCAAGTCGTAGCTGATAAGAAGCAAGAAATGACAATAAACAGGGGCAGTGTAGGGGATGAAATTACCAACAGGAGCCTGATGTCTCGGTGTGTGTCATTCAGTGGGACAGAGTCTGGAGGGACCTGCTGCACCTAATCGTCACTACACTTGAAGGCAAAAGGGAAAGAAAGGAGGATGGAAACACCCAAGGGGTGAAAGAAAATCATCGAGCAGCATAACAAGCTGTGAATGTTAGCTGCCCCCACTGCACTACCTGAAGGCTATTGGTGTGATTGAAAGAAATAAACTGGAATCTGTAGGAAAAAGGAGGGAGGAAGTTAATAGTCTCCTTTATATTATAACTGAGTTATTTTTGATGGAGGGAAAAGACACTCACTTCACTTTCCCAAAAAGCCCTCCACATAATTTATTCAGATAGGTTGTGGGAGGGGGGGGAGTCATTTGCATATAGATAAAAGTCAGTTTAATATCATAAATTACCTTTTTATATGGCAATCTGGAAGATTTGGTTTTAATCTCCCAATAAATGTCTCGCTGTGTGTTTTCTCTGCCTACCTGGAGTGTGGGAGTGGGTTAGGAGGAGTAGCGGTAGGGGATGAGAGTGAGGTGGGGTGATGGAGATATCACACAGGAAAAGGGTCCCCATTCGTTTTGCTGCCTCTCCTTTAATTAATAGATTATGTACACATGCACACTCCTGTCAGTCTCTCTCTTCGCTTCCCATTACCCCACTGTGACCTTTCTTTCTACTGCCCAGCCACCAGCAACACACACATATGCACACACACACACACACACATATATCAGGCAAAAGCATGTGCAGATTGATGAATGGGTGGCTGAACGGGGAATTGAGAAGTAAATGTTGTGGACGAGTACAATCAATGAGCACTGATGAGAAAGCAGGAGTGGCTGAGTCTAAAACACTTTGGAAATTTAAAATACCAAAAATCCTCAAACCAAAGCTGGTATTCAAATAACGGACCAGTCTCAAACCAGCGCTAACAAATAAAGGCAGGCCCCTTATTAAGGTCAGGTAAAATGAATTTGAGCAGGGGTAGAATTGGCTTTAATAGAGAAGAGGGAGATGCAATCTCTCTTGAAAAACATTCATGGTCTTGCACATGGTTATTCACAAAAGCAACAGAAAAAGTTATTTAAAGAATGAAAAACAAAAGCTCGAGGGAGAAGTCAAAACCCTGGCTCCTGTCTTGCCCCCATGTCGCTGAGTGTGATGTCAGATTGTCAATTTGAGAAAGTTACAGACTGGTCAGACACAGTCCCCTCTAATCCACCCTTACCCATTCATCCATTCAGCACAAAGGCCTGAGAGAGTTTTATGGCAGCTTCAGGGTCTCTGCAGTGGCAGTGTAGGGACATGGACTAAACTGTAGTTTAGTTTTTCATTCACTTCACAGACCTGAAATATGTGAGGAAGTTTAGTAGCTTCTGTAGGCCACACCAATAAAAGTTGTTGGTATGCAAATGAATGCTAGGGACTAGTGATAAACACTGAGGGTTTTAAAACACCCTGCAACCACCCAACCTGTCATAAGAGCCAATCTAATGTCACCCAACCTGCAAAAAATATAGGCTACTAAGCCACCCGAACCTAACATACCCCACAAACCGCCAACCTGGTGTACTGTATCAGCACAATGGGCATGACCGAGGGCAGCCACAGTGCTGTGGCGCTCTCCATGGTGCTGATATGCTGGGAGCAGCAGAGCACCCCAGGCTGCTCTCTTTCTTTTCCTTCCCAGCCCACACTTGCAATTTGTGTTCTTTATTGTTGAAAATCAACAAGTATCCTTTCTTTAAAGACAAGAACTGTGTGTGTTTGAGAGACAAAGTGAGTGACAAAGAGAAGGGAAGAAACACTTATTAGACCGAACTCATCCAGCGTGTGGTTGACCGGAGCTCCACTAGTAGGGATATGTCCTCACCAATACTGAGCAAACTTGTTCGCATTATCTTTGGAGTGAAGTCACATTTGATAATTCGGATGTACCCTCCCAGGACCTCTCCATCTCCATGCTGTTGTTTCAGAACTGAGAGAGAGACAGAGAGAGAGAGAGATTCATCCATCCATTTTCTATACCGCTTATCCGTCAGGGTCGTGGGGGAGCTGGAGCCTATCCCAGCTGACTACGGGCGAGAGGCGGGGTACACCCTGGACATAGACAAACAAACAAAGACAAACAACCACACACTCGCACACTCACACCTAGGGGCATGTAGAGTAGCCAATTAACCTAATGTGCATGTTTTTGGTATTGTGGGAGGAAGCCGGAGAACCTGGAGAAAACCCACGCAGGCACAGGGAGAACATGCAAACTCCACATAGAAGGGCCCAGACCGGGATTCAAACCTGGAACCCTCTTGCTATGAGGCGACAGTGCTAACCACTGCACCACCGTGGCATGGAGCTAGTAAATGGACCTTACCTTTTCACATTTTCTGTTCCTAGTGCAATTCAGTAGCACAGCATGAAAAAGTCTAATCAAAAGTCTCACTCACGTATAATTACAAAATTGCCATTGATAATTAGTAAATTAAGAAATCAGTCACTGGTGACCAGTCCAGGGTGAACCCCGCCTCTCGCCCGTAGTCAGCTGGGATAGGCTCCAGCTCCCCCGTGACCCTGACGGATAAGCGGTATAGAAAATGGATGGATGAATGAACAGAGATCAGCTACACTCAAGTAGCAATACCTGGGGCCAGAGGCATTATGTTTTCAGCTTGTCCGTTAGTCCTGACTGCGACTTGGACGTCTACCACTGCGAGGAAGCAGTGCTAGTTTATCTTGAGTTGCTCGATTGCTGACCTCTCTATACTGTAAACAATGACTAAAATCAAACAGGTTTAAAGGAATCTTTGAAGGGGAATGCCACCAACTTTACGCAGCTGTTGTGTAAAGTTATTAGTGACTCCAGAGTGCCGAATGATTAAAATATCCTCAAGTAACGCATTTTGTTGGTCGGCTCTGAAGAATTTGGGCGTGGGGAGTTATAAAGAAGTGAGCTTCCTGTGTAGATCCTCATCTCTGCTGTAGCCTAGAGGCTCAAAACTTCATTAGTCACTTCTGGCATAACACATCCCGTCTCTGAGAAAACTGTTGCTCTGTTGGTAATGTAGACACATGGTTTTTGACAAGGAAGAAGAAAAAGAGGTGATATTTCAGCTGCGTCAATTTTGATCCATGTTTATGAGTGTTGTAGGAGCGCAACGCTAAATCAGTGGAGCATTGTTTTAATAAGAGTTCTGGCACTTGTGATATCTGTAGACAGAGAAGGAGACATGAGTCAGATGTCTCTAGATCTATGTCCTGTGGCAGTGGGGGCAGAGGTGAAAAATGTCTTGACAATAATGTACTCTGTGCGATAATGGTTGTACACCTTGATGATCAATGTAAGTCATAAAAGGCACGGTGACGTAAAGAAGTGATAAATCTCCCAGGTGCTCAGTGAAGCAAGACACATAAAAGCAGGCAGCTGTGGGATTTCATGGCTATTGCCAGAATCTTCTCCTCACCTCGGGGGTGAAAAATGCAAATAAAATACAGATTATAAAAAAGGATAATGTGTGGGATTTAGAGGATGAGGTATGAAAATATCAGCAGGCCTCTTTTTGATTTGTATGTCCAGCGGCGACACTTGAGATGAACGAACCATGTCTTAAATTACCATGTAATAAAATTTTTACCTCAGAAGGTGGGGTGTCTCACAAAAAAAAAAAAAAAAGAACATTGGCAGCTTAATGGTGCCAGACTGTGGGAAAAAAGACCATTATATTTTCCCATCTGTGACAAATCCAATTAGTAATGTGGCATGTAAAGATGGAAGTGTGCTGATGTTATGTCTAGTGGACATCTTATTCTGTTGATTTGATAATGTAGATCGATGGGAACATAAAAGAGAGCAATCTGCATGAAGCTTGGCTCATTTCTTTGGTGTGAGTATAGTGGGCTGACTTAATCACTGAGCTGGCCTCTGTGCTGGCCGATATTCTGTTTGACATGCAGACAGAAACACAACCACCTCTAATAATTACAAATTCTCTTCCATTTTACGCTCATTGTTCTGCTGATGTGAAAAAGAAAAATCACGTGCTTTATTCCGCAGTTTTCAGGTGATCTAAATCTATAATCAGTTTGGGGAAGGGGGCATGGTCTCAGAATCATTATTGCTATATCTATGGGCTTTTATGTAGTATTGTTATAGGCGCCTGTGAGTAAACTGTGCTGATTTGATATCAGATAGATCATTTACCAACGATCAGGCTGATAGGTGTAGAGATGCTTCTGCAAACATGCCAACGGACAAGAACTGTCATCTCGTTTGTACTTCTCCTCATCACCACCTCCCAATGTGGATCTGATCTTCTTAACCACACCCAAAGGAAGTTTGGAATAGAAGAGAAACACGCTCCTCAGTTATAACAGATTACTCTTGAAGAAACAGACAATGTGACATGTATGTTTCTCTCTCTCTCTCTCTTTTATCCTCTCTGTCCTGTCTACCTCTTCTTCCCCCCTCTTCACCCAGCCGACTATCAGCAGGATAGTTCTCCCTTGTGAGTCGGGTCCTGCTCAAGGTTTCTTCCTGTTAAAAGGGAGTTTTTCCTTGCCACTGTCTGCTTGCTCGGGCGTTCAGGCTCTGGGTCTCTGTAAAGCATCTAGAGACAGTTTTGATTGTATTCATTGTATGAATTGAAATTGAATTGACATACTTTTGTCCATTACTGGGTTTGTCTCTCATGCTGGGAACGACTTGGACACCCAAAGCCTCCTCATTATGTACTGTGACTGAATGTGTTAAAGGAAGAAAAGTAAAGCATTTCCTTGTGAGATGCATTAGTGCAATCACATGTTTACTCAAACCCAATCACACCTGCAATAAGCCATTTGGACGAAGTCACTTAAACATGTGGTTTTGTTGGCCATCAGTCCTTACATGTCTATTTGTTCTTCTGCTTGTAAAAGTCGCAACAGACCAGATGCAGTAACAGTGTCTGTGTTCAAACGCAGACAGAAAGACAGAAAAAGAGAAGAGAACAAAAGCCAAATCAATACTGTCATTATGAGCCCTGTGTAATACTGAATTAGATGTCATACAGCCTCGAGGTTAAAGAGAGGATTTGACATGTCTGAACATTAGGAGTGCTTTGTGATGGATACAGCTGTGTGTGTGTGTGTGTGTGTGTGTGTGCATGCTCTCCAGCCACCTTCATGTAGATTTACTGTTGTTTGCCCATGCACATATGGACACATTTTTATTTGGCATGATTTAGACATACAAATTTCTCACCAGGCACATATGAATTCAATAATGAATAGGTGTCCGAATATTTTTGTCTATATAGTGTATGTGTGACTTTGATTTGAGACTCGAACATGAGCACAGACAAGAGCACTGACTGAGAAAGTCCTAAATATTTTAGTTTCTGGTGAGCTCCAGATAGTTTCCCAAGAGCACCAGATACTTGGAAATGGAAGGTCCCTTCAGGCCTTTTTAACACAACACACTTCAATTACAAAAAAAATAAATCAAAAAAACAAACACCTGCACACTGACTCCAAACCCAATTATATTTATATCCTACTGATTCACATCAGCAAATTATTATTTTTTTTATCAGCACAATGAGGAATAATTTTTAATGAATGTATCTGCAATGTTGCAGAATGCTTATGCTGAATGAAACTGCAAAATATTGTATGACAAAATATTTTATTTGTTTTCCCAACAATATCTTAGTACAGCACAATTAATATATTTATAGCTCTGTTTAAACACTTAAGATTAGAGAAACATTGTGATCTTGGTTATATAATAAATAGGCAGCACTGACAGCAGCAGATTTATGTTTCTGTTTTTTACAATTTTTACACAAACTGGAAGCATATTTATATTTGTGTTCATGAGCTTTGCATTCTTTTGTGTTCTTTCTTTACTAATAGCCAGGCAGATCTATATAATGTAGACGTAATCACACTATTCTTTATAACATACTTTCTATTAATACATGATGTCAAACTTTCAACCACTTACCCTGTTTAGTCTCTTATTCAATATTATATTTTTGAACAACAGAGATCAAAATGAAAAAAAATCCTTGGCTGTGAGATACGTAATGGAGAGGTTAGCTTTCCATTGGTAAACATGATGAATATCAGACAAAAGAAAAAGAGTTAACAGTGCATCTAGTTCTGTCCTAAGGGAGGACAGAGTGGGGAACAAAGAGATGCAGATCCTGCAAAATGACATCTCTCCGTTTTAGCACAACAGTGTCTTCCACACAGGAAAACGTTTTCTTGCTTTTAATATTTCAGACACTGACAGGAAACTGTCGGCTGGTTTGATTCCTTCTCCGAGGGAAGCAGCAGACATTTTCCTTTTATGAGAGCAGAAATAAAGAGATAGTGGAAGGAAACTAACATCCCCTCAACATACTGTAGCATGAAGCCCGTGAGGCCAAATGTACTGACTGCATTGAGACGTGCTAACATTTGGTTGAATGTGAGAGAATTGCGCATCTACTTTGAGAAATGCCTTGAGGGAGTGCAGACACATGGTACAATCTGAGGAACACAGATGAGATGACGCAGTGTTCGTTATCTGCTCTCATCACTTTCGCTCCTGTTTGCTTCTACTTTCTATTCACTTTACAGTTTCCTTATTAAAATGTTTAAAATGGATACAACGCACCAACCTTTGCCGTGTCCTACACTTATGCAGGATGCAAATTCATTTGCAGGAATGTATCCTATAATTTCACACCTGCCTGCCTTCTTGTGATGCTGACAGTGAGCCTACTTACCATTTGCTTTTGGAAATGATATTCTGCAGTTGTTGTCTGTTGCATCGAACTCCATAAATATCATATTTTTGTTAAGACTGCACTGTTGTGGTGACTGATCAGGGTGTGTTCTTGTTATACAATAACAGCAAATAAAACAAAGACCATAGAACAACTTAGACAAAATGCCTGTGATAGACCTCTAGGTCTGAATGGGGATTTTGGGTGGGTTTTTAGCGTTTGATTTGCACAGTATTTGCAAGTTTTTGGCCTTGGCAGTTAAGTTCAAATTTGGTCAAAGGTGGTTTACTGCCAATAAACCAAATGACCTTTTTTAAAGGAATAGTTTGACATTCTGGGTTATCTGGGGGGCGGCACGGTGGTGGTGCAGTGGTCAGCACGGTGGTGGTGCAGCAGTGGTCAGCACGGTGGTGGTGCAGTGGTCAGCACTGTCGCCTCATAGCAAGAGGGTTCCAGGTTCGAATCCTGGTCTGGGCCCTTCTATGTGGAGTTTGCATCAGACAATGCCCTGTGTGGGTTTTCTCCGGGTACTCTGGCTTCCTCCCACAAAACCAAAAACATGCACATTAGGTTAATCTAATCTAGGTGTGAGTGTGAGAGTGCATGGTTGTCTGTCTTTGTGTGTCGGCCCTGCGATTGACTGGCGACCAGTCCAGGGTGAACCCCGCTTCTCGCCTGTAGTCAGCTGGGATAGGCTCCAGCTCCCCCACGACCCTGACGGATAAAGAGGTATAGAAAATGGATGGATGGATGGATTATCTGGTTATTCACTTCATCACCACTATCACCGCTTTATTAGGTACACCAGTTCAGCTGCTCTTTAATGCAAATATCTAATCAGCCAATCACAGCAACTCAATGCATTAATGGAAATACTCAAGTAAACAACCAGTGCTTCAAAACTGTACTGAAATACAGAGCCTCAGTAGATGTACTTTCCACCATTGGATGGCAGTGAATATATTCAGATAAGCTATTGTCATGCAGAATATGAACCTGAAAAAGAATTTAAAGATTTCTTATCTCCAGATAGACTATTTAGGTACAAATACAAACACAAGCAAAAAGGCAGTGATAGCCATACATTTTTATAGTAAGCAGTGAGGGAGTTAGACACAGAGGAAGAGAGAAGCTTTAGTTCCATCGTCTGTGAGCAGAGTGATGGAGAGCAGGATCACAGTGTCCTACTCTGGTGATGCATTGGCCAGACTAGCTATTGATTGGCTCTACCCTTCTGCTTTGATACATCATGTCATCTTTGTTTAGCGGGATCCAGGACGCAAGCACTTCCATTTAAAGCTTGCAAAATAAAAACCTCTTCCATTGGTTGTAAGCAGTGGCGTGTCTGCGTGATGATGGATCAGGTCATCTGCCTGGTCCCAGGGCCTGACCGTGGAGCGTCATCTTCATCAGACAATACCTGACAGGACGTCCATCATCACAAAGTCATGCCAATGGGCCCAGTCCCTGATGGAGCAACACCTGCTTACATCAACACATCGGTAGCAACTTTGTCATTTTCAGTCATTGAAAGCTGGACACAAATTGCACCTCAGTGTTTGACCGTAATCATCAGGGGTTCAGCCCTGCAGGGTCCAAACAGTTGTATCTATACCACTTTTCTTACTGCCAAATCCCACATGCTGAGAACCATGCACTGTGACATTTTAACGAATGCATACTGTAGTCAGATTTTATACAGACTGTACACAGAGGCTGTACAATGATAGTAAAAGACACTTGAAACTCTCTCATGTTGTGTTTTAGAGTCAATACATTTGTATCACTGGTCTTTCAGTTGATTTTTAAAATTCACTGAAGCATTCAGTGAAACAGCAAACACCACCAAAGCTGCTTCTGTGTCGGGCAGTCGTGCTGTTACAAGTTCAACTAGATTTCACTGTGTCACTGTTTTCTCAATCAAATAGCATTCCAGTAGCTCTTTTATTGATCAACTGGTGCAGTAGCGTTCACACAAGCTAATTTTTCCTAAGTATTTCTTGGGCTGGCCCTGCGATTGACTGGCGACCAGTCCAGGGTGTACCCCGCCTCTCGCCTGTAGTCAGCTGGGATAGGCTCTGACGACCCTGACGGATAAGCGGTATAGAAAATGGATGGATGGATGGATTTCATGGGCTCAAACACGGTGGAGCTTTCTACATAGGATGTGTAGCCAACAGAATCACATCCGAATGACAACAACATTACGCACCAATCCTTGGGCTGAGGACTATATGTGATTGTCTTGTCTTTGTGGGTCAGCCTGGACTGGCAACCAGTCCAGGGTGTACTCTGCCTCCCTCGTAATCAGCTGAGAAAGACTCCATATGTATTTTTGGCCTGCCTATTTGCTTGACTGATTTTGATTCGCACCGTAGCTTGTAGAGTGCCAGTGCAAAATACACTGGACTTACGACTAACAGTAAGACAAACAAAAGACAGAAAGATGTTGAAGTGAGACTGAATTTTTATACTTTATACTCTGCACTTTTCTCCTTTCTTGGTCGGGAATACTGCATGTGCAATGTCTGTAAAAACAAGAATTTCCCTCCAGGGATAAATAAAGGAATTCTGATTCTGATTCTGATTCTGAATTGATTAAATTCAGCTTTAATAATATTCATGACACAGCTGCACCAAATCTCAACAGATGTTTATCTCTGTATATCAAAATAAGAACAAAATCCTGTTCTTCTCGATTGCACGGACATCCAACATGACTACATAAACATGGATATTAAGGTAACTTCATGTTGTATCTGTAATGTACAGTAGGCCTGTGTTTACAGATAACTCAGTTTAACTGCTTCATTAATTATGTCAATCCTGAATGCATATGTAACGTGAATGTGTGATGGCTTGTCATTTGATGGATATGCAGTAGTTGAATCCAGTATGGTTGACCCTACTTATTTATTTCATTATTTTTGCAAAAAAAAAGACATTTGAGCATATTTGAGCCATGCATTTGTATTTCTTTAAGTGACAGGATATTCTCATTAATCAAGGGTGACTGAGTGAGCTCTGACAAACTTCCACACACTCAGCAGATGGGGAACTTGAGCACTATGGCAATACTAGTGGAAATACATCATAAACAGGCAACTACTTGCAAATATGTATGTATTATGTATTAAAACATAGCATTATCCATTATTTCACCGGAAATAAAAGTATGTGGCTGATTGATGGCCAAGCAAATTTAAAATCTTTGACCTACTCTGTGAAAGAGCTGTATGACACATCGTAGCGAACAAGGTGAAAAGGTCGTTTTTCATTACAGTGATTAAATTTGTATTAATTATTTACTAATTAATTTATTTCTGTGCTGTGAGGCATGCTGCATACAATGAATAAAGCTGTCAACATCACATGGTTCAGTGATTAGTTTCATTTCACAGAAAAGCTTTCATTGGTTACCGTCTTGTACAATTAATGATTGACATTATTTTCACCCGTCTGAATGATTCATGTTTGACTGATGAATAATGTTTTCATCTGAGACTGAACTTACTTCTCACTGCCACTGTGCTCTGTGCCTAAGGTCCAGCTGCTCGATAGCACAGTTCATACTGATAGGAAGGAGCTTCTGTTCACTGTATTCTATTTTTAAATGAAAATGTGTTTTTGTCCTGAATGGGCAGCAAAAAAACTTAAAATTTCATTGACTTTCTGATTGTACTAACCAATAATGTATAAATAAAGATAAAGTAAAGACAAAGGACTTCAAAATATGTGATATAGCAGTAGTAGTATATAACTACTTGAATAATAGAGCTGCTTTCACAACTGCTCTATAAAATAGATCTCATTTTATTTCACACATTCCTCCTCCTTGACAAAATCTGGCAACTACATTATACAGAGTCCATCTCAGCCACAACAGTTTTATCAGACATTGGGATTATGAATGTAGTATTTAGACCTGATACGACATTTTTGCCCAGTAGCCACTTGCAGCGTTTCATCAAGAATTCCACTATGGCCCAAAAGACATTTTTCCCCAACAGACCACCAATTATGATTCTATTGTGAACTTTTGATCCACAGAGGTTTTGATTCCATATGTGTAAATGGAGAGAGAACAGGTGCCATCTTCAGGTCTGCTGTCTAGTTCTATCATTCATCAGTGATTGGATTGTGTTATGCTAGTAGCAGCTAATGGAGCCTGAAGCCTGGAGTTGGACTACAGAGATCTGATAAGTTTGCATGTTTCCTTGTAGTCTTCAGTAGGGATGAGAAAGTACACCACTATCAGCATCTGTTAAACAAACTAGTTTATCCGTAGCCATATTAGAAATGGGCAAGGATTAAACTGGATCTTGTTTAGGACTAATCAGAATTGCTAATTTAACAAGTGTAAGAGAACTATTTACAGAATATATTTTTATTGAATAAATAAACTTCAATCAGCTACTCAATGGAGGACTTTCCTTAATTACAGCATAGATACTACCAAAAATAAACCCTTGTTGATCCTTGGTCCAGCCAAGTACCCTGACTTAAGTGACGTTACTTGGGGATATACACCACATTAAAATCACTGACAACTGAAGTGAATAAAATGAATCATATGCCATGTTGTGTGGGGAAACCTTGGGTTCTGGAAATCGTGTGGGAGGCCCCACCCTCAATGCACAGGATCCAAAGCATCCAACTTTCCAATGTCTGGGACCACAAAGTACCCACAGAGGTCCATGATTGGTAGAACCCAAGGTTTTTCCAGAGAACATCGCATTGCAAACAGATGATTAATTTTACTCACTTCACCTGTCAGTGGTTTCAATGTTGCGGCTGATTGGTGTATATTGGACTTCACACAGGCCATTCTTCAGACACTATAGGCAACTTTTTTTTTTAACACAATAAAGCAGTAGTTGTAAATCCTGGAAAAACACTTTCATGTGTAAAAAGAAGAAAATAATAATAATAAAAAATTAAATAGGCAAACAGTTGCCTATTTACTTCCAGACTGAGCTACTTCGCCATAAAAAGCTGCCTACTGCAGCTGGAAACCAGGTTGGTGAGAGTGCTGAGACTGGACCAAAACAAATGTGCATTTTGTAGAGGGGATCTGGAGGTTGGTAAAATGTTCGTCAACGATGTTAAAACTTTCCAAGATATAATGCTCGGGACATGACCTCAGCGTCTTCAGTGTCAACTAAGAGCCCTGGACTGGGTACATGGTACGGCCTTGCGGTTGGGTACCTCCACCAGCCAGTTCAGAATCAGAATACTTCATTGATACCTGGAGGAAATAAACTGAAGTTGCAGCTTATATCCATGTGTCCAAACTCATAATTTATTAAGATTTTGAAGGAATTTATCTATTAGCTTTATGTTTATTTATTTCATTTTTCATTTTGTTTTTCTGTTAAAATGACTAGCATGGTTCCAGTGAGGAACATGCAGTCTTCAATTAGAGAGAATTTTTACCAAGGACAGATGGAGAACTTCCATCACCTGGTGCAACAACAATCAGCTGAGGCTGTCAAATTCTTTGTACTTCGTTCACATGCTTGGTCAATGAAAGTGATTCTGATAGAACACGAAGAAGCTACAAAATCTTAAACAAGGATGCTTCCTCCACATAACATCTTAAATCCAGCAGCACAGATCTACAATCAGCAGTTACCAATCAATTCAGTATCTGAACAAATGTAAAAAAAATGGTCACAATTTGCCCTTCTGTACCTGAGTTATGGTGTTGAATACTGAACAAAAAACATATTACAGTGGAGCTGACCTTTAACCTTTTGGATACAAAACATCATCTCTTCTTCATTTTATCCTATGAGACATTTGTGTAAAACTTTGTCATAATCACCGTGTGAAATCTTGAGTTACGTTCTTTGATCATCAAATTCTAAGCACCTCCTTGCAAGCTGGCATTTTTGCCAAACATAATGGAAGTTCAGGTTCAGGTGTTTCTGAGATACTGAACTCATAACAATGGGATGTATGGAGAGAAAATGTAATGCCTCCAGCCACGACTGCTGCCAGCACAAAAGAAAAGAAAATGAACAAACCTATGCATTATTTCTCTCTGACTGTTTTTCAATGGATTTTTGGAAACCAATGGAGCACATGAATACAATGAGTTCTCTTAAACCTTGGTTTCTGGCTGTGCCAAATATATGAACAGGCTCAGATTTATTATCAGAACTAACAGATTTAAGATATACTTCTGACTCACATAATGACATTTGTCAACAAAGCATCGACTAAATAATTCCCCCCAAGGCAGGACTGAATAGTGGTTAAGGTCACCCACTTTTCTTTCCTCATAGACCAAACCTGTGTCCGAAATGAGAGATCCTCAACAGTATCCCATTCTTGTGCTCCATGGCATTCTGCTGCAATACAGTGTCGCTCTAAGTGGCTTAACACATGCTATTTACCATAGGTATATGTAAGCATTGGATGTGTCTGTAGCAGTATTACTCAAAGATGCTCCAAAGCTGGCAGTAAAATGCAGAAAGCTTGGGAAAAATGACAACTGCAACCATTCATGTAATTGATAAAGGTGTGAGAGCAAGTAGATAGATCAGATAGATTGTTAGGAGAGCAGAGGCCCTTAGAGACTGATTAGAAAATAGGAAACTACCAGAGGAGAGAAGAGCAAGACATCAAAGGAATAGATTGTGTCAGTTGGCAGGGTGGGAAACGCATCAACAAAATGTACTTCTTGTCTTGAGAATTAGTACCATCAGAGGGCTCAATCTGGCTTATTAGAGCTTGTTTTCAAGTGGCTCCAAAATGAATTTTGGCTTCCTTCCCACCCTGGGACTGAAGATGGTTTCAGGAGTGAGTGGAGCAGACAGAACAGAGAAGAAAGACAGAGGAGGTGAATGCAGAGCTACAGAATAGTTTTATTAGGCATGCTACAGACGTAATGCAGAATACACGAGAGAGACCATGAGAGGGAAAACTCAAAAAGCAGGAAACCAAGTCGCACCTCCCCTTGTTAGAAAATAATTCATCCTTTAATTGTGCCTCTTCAGAATGACACCAAATCCTTACATTTTGAGCTGTATAAAAATTGGACTTGGAAGAAAAAATATACATAACTAGTATTTCTGAGCAAACACCTCGAGTCAAGAGGTCCTGTTGGGTATTTATAAAAAAAGGGAATAAACTCAACACTTAAAATTCTGAGCATTTTTCCTTGAAATGCAACATTTCAGTATCTTCAAATGCTTTTCTTTGTCAAAATGAATTAAAGGAACACTAAAGGCACAGAAACTTTGGTCCAACTGAGTAGCCCTCTCAAGTAAACTGTCACATGACAATGAGATCACAGTGGACTCGTATCCTAACTGCTTCCACAGCATGCAACACTTTCTGATGCGAGATCCTATCATAACTATACATGCTTAGAAAACCACTGTCACGGACAATTACACCTCACCGCTATGGAAAAGAGCAAGGAAGGCTTCAAAAACACAGATAAAGAAATACTTAGCCATGAGCCACATTATGATATGTGACTTTATGTGAACAAATCTTAAACTGAACATACTTGGGGAATAATGGAATTCAAGTTAAACTGCCCGTCCAAGGCTGCTGTAAAAACTCTTGTTGCCTCAGGAATATTCTCTTCTGTTGCTTAACTGAAAAAAAAATGTATATATCTTAAATTCTGAACAAAACAAACAAACAAAAAAAAGCTCTGCCAATCAACAAGGCATAGCTTCAAAAACTGTGATGATGTCTAGAGAATGACAGAACAGCTTGTGTTCTCAATAACCTCCAAAAATATTGAATACCAATGTGCTCCAAAAGCACAGAAGGGTAATTAGAGAACATGTCCAGCTGTAGAAACAGTTGATTTTG